>NC_091433.1:23072509-23171054 GCF_964237555.1 Oryctolagus cuniculus
AACCTGAAAATTCAATTTGTTTTATATTTATTGCTTCTATCCAAATCAGTGGATCTTATCCAGAGCCACTTTGCTCCCTGGGGACATTAAGCAATGTCTGGGAACAATTTTGATCATCACAGCCAGGGAGATGCTCCTGGGCTTTAGTGGATAGAGTTCACAAATATTGCTCAATGCCCTAAAACGCATAGAGAAGCTTCCATGAAAAGGAATTATCTGACCTAATATGTCTATAACACTGAGTTTGAGGTAGCCAAGTTTAGAAAGAATGTGAAAATAAAATCTATTTTCATTATTTTTGGAAGTTACCAGACTTAGAAAAGAAAAATACAGAATGTCTACTTAAATTTGAAATCCAAATAAAGAAATACATGACATATTTACAATGAAAGTTAAAGTTTGAGAATCCTCTATTCTGTGTTGCACCCTTATTTATGAAGCAGTCATTTTTATACAGATATTTGCTCTCTGTAATATATCCAGATACTTCTTATTGAAAGCAAGTAATAATTTTGTGTGTTATACTGAATTACATTTGAAGAAGGTCTACAAGAGTTTGGGGTAAGTATGTTTACTAAATTACATGATCATGATGAGTAATATCACTGTGCAATATCCCCTCACTGGATGATTTTCATGTAACAATGAGATAGATGATAAGTACTAGTTGAAATCTCAAGATAACATTAGAATCCTAGAAGAGGCTTTCCCAGCGTTTGTTCTATGAAACAAGTGGATCCATGCTGTGCAGGGAGTGGGTTTTACTGACTGTTGTGATAAAACACCCTTTCCTTCCTTCAGAACTGAAACAGGATCCTCAAGCCTGTGGGAATGTTGGATCCAGATGATTCCAAGGACAAAACACATCTTCATGTGTTACTAATACATTGTGATTCCCACATAATTCTTACTCATATATTTGAAAGGCTGGGTGATGGGGGATATGAGAGCGAGAGCAAGAGCAAGAGAGAAAAAGGAGAGAGAGAGATCTGCCATCTGCTGGTTCACTCTCCAAATGTCCATGATGACCAGTGCTGGGCCAGGTCAAATGCAGGAACCAGGAACTCCAGCTAGAGATCTCATGTGAGTGGCAGGAAACCAAGTGTTGAACCATCATATATTGCTCCCGAGGCACATTAGCAGAAAGCTGGATCAGAAACAGAGGAATGACTATAACTCAGCCTCTTCGATGTCATGGATGTCCCAAGCAGTGGCTTAACCTGCTACATCACATCACAACACCTACCCCTCATTCTCTAAACACACACACACACACACACACACACACAAAGCAAAACTGTAATCCAGTTCTATGAAACTGAGTACAATTTTACAATGTATATAAAAATTTGCATGAAATGTAATTTACCCCCTGTTTAAAAATCTTCAAAGATACATCAGCAGAATACCTGGTAAATAGTTACGTAAGTTTCTAAAACACTTCCAGATTCTCAGAATTGTCAAAATATATACAGCTACCAATGTTTTTGATTTGTGCTCAATTTTTCAAAAAGATGTGTCTTTGTTTTTTGGTTAAGAAAATATAAATGTCTATGTGCTTTACAATGTGCCTGTTAAAGTTAGACTTCAGTAATGTCTGATAAATACCTTTCATTTACTGCACAAAATGTCACATCTGAAATGATTTTACCTAAGTTATGCTTCAAGTCTATAATATAACTGTTTATTTTGGTTAGCATATTTTGTTGCTACACAATTTAATTTTTACCAGCTTATACCATACTTTACCATACTATGTAAATTGATTATTTTTTATTCCAAACAGATATTCCTACTTATTTGATGTGACTGAATGTGCTCGCATATGTCAATAGCTATTAATTATTTCATTTTTCTGAAAGCTTACACTATGCACTTTTCTCAAGACTCCATGTTCAATTATATTGGCTAGACATTATTTTTTTGAATTGTCTTAGTGAAATCTTAAATCTCTGAAATTCACTTGAGCAAATCTATTCCAGAATGGCCTACACATCTTCTATCCTGACCCTTCCTATTTAAATAGATTTTCCCTCAACGCCATCATGAAATTCTTCCTTGTCTCAGATGCTTTTCATGTCAATTTCATCAGGATAAAGTTTTCATTCATTTCCCCTTCAATCCAATAGTACCTTGTAATATTTATTACACTATTTATGCAAATGTGTTTCATATCATTAGTAATTTGTAATTGCTTGCTACTAGATATCTACTCAACGTTCAATTCCCTGTGACAATGGAGAGATGGGAGATGCCATAAATTTTTAAATTATCATTATATTTTAAATATCTATCCTGATCAACCTAGGCTACCTATAGTTTTTAAATTAGCAAGGCATCTGAAAATCTAATAATTTTATTTTTAAAAAAATATATTTATTTGTTAGAGCAAATACAATAGGGGTTAATTTTAAGAAATATTGTATATGGTAGACCAAAAGACCAAAGTGTAAGCCCTGTCCATTGATTTGTGACCTTGTCAAAAGTTACTTTGGGAGGAAAAAAATTGACACAGCACTCATCCATTTTACTTTTTTCTTTAAATGATCCACAATTCTTTTTTCTCATTTTAATCTTGATAACTTTGATGCTGCAAATGACTACCTGTGGGTATATCTTTTCCTGATTAAAAACTTACAAAAATAGTATTATATTTCCTTTCCCTTTACAGTTAATGTGAACATCAACAAAAACATGAGTAGAACTATGAGATAGTGCAAGAAATAAAGTAATTTATTAGTGTTATTTTCTATTATGTTGTATTAATAAATATTCAGTATATTAACTCATATAAGTTTTATGTGACTTATCTTCCTTTTGCCTAAAAAAAGTACATGATGGCTTATTTTTGTTTTACTTTGTTTTTCATGAATGTTAACATGACATATCTATTTCTAAAACTTTAGATTTCTAGTTTCTAGAGGGAGAGAAGGAGAGAGAGAGAAAGCGAGAGAGAGAGAGATCCTTTTTTCCCCAGATGGCTTCAATGGTCAGGCTAAAGTCAGAAGTCAGGAACTTCTTCCAGGTCTCCCGTCGTGGGTGGCAGAGGTCCAAACACTTGAGCCATCCTCTGCTGCTTTTCCCAAGTCATTGGCAGAGAGCTGAATCAGAAGTGAAGCAGCCAGGACTCTAACAGACTCCCATATGGGATGCAGAGTGGCAGGCAGGAGCTCTATCCTCTATGTCACAATGACAGTCCCTTTTTTTCATTTTCTAAATTTCTGCTAATTGTAGTAATAATGCATTAATTTCTTCAACATTGCAAAAACAATTACATCAACTTCTCATATTACTCCATATTGTGAGATTTGATCACAACAGATTCTTCACCCATTCAGGATCATACATTTGTTCATTTTTACTGTTTTCATATGTATGAGAGGGCTACACTTTGGTCTTTTGGCCAACCACATACAATATTTCTTAAAATTAGCCCCTATTGTAGTATTTGCTCTAACAAATGAGTATATTTTTTAAAAAATAAAATTATTAGATTTTCAGATGACTTGCTAATTTAAAATTCAGTATTATCAGTATTCTGATAGTCTTCTATCCAGACTCTGTTTCTCCTTTGTTAACATCTGAAACTGTCCTAACCTAGAAAAAAATTACTTTCCTAAACACACGTCTGATTACATCTCACTCTGATCAACAGACTTAATGATTATCTGATGTTTCTCAGTTGTTTTTTTTTTTTTTTTCAAAGATTTTATTTACTTATTTGAGAGGTAGAGTTACAGACAAAGAGAGGGAGAGACAGAGAGAAAGGTCTTCCACCAGCTGGCTCACTCCTCAAATAGCTGCAATGGCCTGAGCTGAGCTGATTCGAAGCCAGGAGCCAGGAGCTTTTCCAGGTCTCCTAAGCGGGTACAGGGGCTCAAACACTCGGCTCATCTTCTACTGCTTTCCCAGGCCATAAGCAGCAAGCTGGATCAGAAGAGCAGTCGGGACACAAACCAGCACCCATGTGGGATGCCGGGGCTGCAAGCAGAGGCTTAGGCTCCTGTACCACAGCACAGGCCCCCTTGATACTGCCTAGTTCAATATAAAAGCTTCATGTAGACAATTCACTATCTATACCTTTGAGTCAGGATTCTTAGATGAATTTATTTTCCAGTGCACCTGTATACATAATCTGTGTTCAGAAAAGTCAAGATTAACACTGTCTCCTGTACAGTCTTTATTCTAACTCTGTCTCCATCATTCACACTCTCCTATGACTTTTGCGTGCCCTAAAATGAATGCTAATCATATTCCAGAAAGCCCAATACAATCTTTGTTTATATTTCTCCCCCTTGAATTTATCATAATCTCAATTTTCAAATTGGAAGTTGGGAGTTCAGTGTTACCTTATAATTGCTTTGGAAATTGTCTCATGGGACCAGGGAGAGTAAAAAGTACAATAGCTGTAAATTTTAAACCCCATGCTTGAATCAACACTTTTATTGTTTAAATATTGCGGTTGAAAGGATATTTATTGTGAGGACACTGTTCCACAATATAAAATTTTGAAGAAGAAAGCTCTCATTTGAATTATTTTGTTCATTCATTTAGCATAAATCCATTGCATTGTAAGCTTCTTGAGAGCACAGGCTACTTTGTACATACTTTTGCTTCCGAATCCCTTCACTATCCTCTAACACAATTCTGCAGTGGATAGTAAAATAATAGAGTGTTAAACTGATCTATTTTTGGTGACTATGTCTAGCAGAAAATGCATTTCTGTATATGAATATGATCCATTTGGAAGAGCTGAGTTGAATGAAAAGAACTCTGTTTGGAAAGGAGCTCAATATAGTAGTGTTTTACAAGATGTTCTCCAAAGGCTATACCTTATTTTAAATCCTGTTCTTTAATTTCAAAATGCCCGTAAACATTTTTACATTTATGTGTCTCAATTTCAACTGGAAAACAACAAATGATAGTAAAACTGCAAACTTCATAGAGTTAATCCAAATAAAATATATTAAAATTTATAAAACTCTAAGTCTTGGTAAAAATTGCATTAGTTATTATTATTACTGTATTAATATATAGGTTTCATTTTTAGCTTCCCAGCATATAAGTAATTTTCCTATGTTTGAAGAACTCTCACATAATAAGGAGCCAAAAGCTGCCTTCTAGTGCAAAAGGGAAAAAGTTTGTGTTGTCACCACTCTGCTATGTAAGATGAGCCATTCTAGTGCTTTAAGGTATGGTTACATAATGCAACGGAGGGTGGAGTGGAGAATGTCTTGGGAAGGTCTACAAATGTCAGAAGACCTTCCATAAACCACTGAAAGAAAACCCACCATGGAGGGCAGACTATAATGCCCAGGCACTAAAAACCTCATTCATAACAAATTCCTTCTATCTATGATTCCAGTTTCTTCCCAGTTTTCTTCAGAGACTGTTTTTCAGGTTATCTCTCTAGTATTGTGGACCAATCTGTGTCAATTTTTTAAACTTTTATTTATTTATTTGAAAGGCATAATTTACAGTGATACAGAAAGGAAGAGAAAGAGAGAGAATGAGAGAGAGAGAGAGAATCATTCATCTTCCATCTGCTGGTTCACTTCCCAAATGGCGATGAAGCTGAGACAGTTGTTAGCCAAGATATTCTTTCAGGTCTCCTACATGTGTGCAGAAACCCAAGCACTTGGGCCATCATTGGCTGCTTTCCCAGGCACCTTAGCAGGGAGCTGAGTTGGAAGTGGAGAAGCCAGGACCTGAACTTGCATCCATACCAAATACTGGCGTTACAGGCGATGGCTTTACCTGCTCCGCCAGAATGCCGGCCTCAATATCTATTTTAAAAATAACAGCTTTATTAAAACATAAATCTAATACTATTCAATCATTCATCCATTTAAGTTCTATAACAGTCATCAAATTAATTTTAGAGTATTTTTACCACTGCAAACACAAACCCTCCACCCATCAGAAGTCACTCCAGATTTTCCTCTGGTCTATATACCACCCAGCCCTAAGCAACTACTGATCTACTCTCTGTCTCTACAGAGTTTGCTATTGTGAACATTTCAGATTAATGGAAGCACAATAATACTTTGTGATACTTTGTGACCTGCAACTCTCACTTAGCATGTTTTTGAACGTCCAATCGTGCTGCAGCATTGTCATTATGTATTCCTTTTTATTGCAAAAGAATATTACATTGCAAGAATATACATATTTCCCATTTACCAATAATGATCATTTTATTTTTTAAAAAAATTGAGAGGTAGTCATAGAGTCACCATTATTTGAGTTTTATTCTCGCTCTAAGGCTCCTCTCAGCTCCCTCTTTACTGGTTTTCTCTGGTGGATGAGCAGATCTCCATGTGACTCTCCCAGCTGTTCTGTAAGTAAGTTGATCTGGCTGCTTTAGTGGAACTACCAACCTCATACTAGCGTCACCAAAAAATCTTCAGAGTTTTTATACCACCCTTAGATTTGGGAATCATTTACAGGGAGAGGATTTCAGAGCACTGTTCTTACAGACTTCTGTTTGCCTGGACAGAATCTCTGAACCACCGTTCCAGAGACATAAGCAGTAACAGTGGTCCCCTTCAAGTAGGTACTCAGAAGGCATGCTGCTCTGTCATGTTCTGCTCATGCCCCTTTTAATCTGAAATTGCAATCCTAAAAGTTGGTTGGGTGAGAACATTTGAGGCCCCAGTATGCTCGTCTGACTGTGCCTGGAGTAGAGACCCCACCCTACTAATACAGACTTGATGGAAAAAGATAACTTCAACTTTTCAGAACTCGCCTAAAAAGCAGCTCATGCTGTACAGGGATGGGGAAAGGGATAAGAGATACTGGTGCACTATTATTTTCAAATAGATGTGGGAGTCCTTACCTGGAGCTGGGGTCAGAGACAGCTCAGTCTTGACAAGACATGCCTGGACTGGAGCTGAGCTGTGATGACAGGAAAGGGTGAGTGGTTAGTGAGCTGTGCACCAGCAGGTGCATCAGCAGGGAGCTGGATCAAAAGCACAGCAGCCGGGACTGCTTAATTTTCAGAACATTTTGAAATGTATGTATTTCCTTCTATGAGCCTGAAAGACAGATGTGTAGCCCATCATAGCCAGCTATCCCTACCACTTGTCATATGTCTGAGTCATCGCACATTCTGCAGGGCTGAGAGAGTGCAATGGATTGAAGTCACCAAACTGAAGTCCCATATGTGAAACTGCTCTTCTGTAGATAGGTGTTTGCCCTTTACCAACCAATAAATTACAAACTTCTTTTTTGAGCTATTGTTCAAATTAATAATAATATTTCACAGGCAAACATGATTATTTAAGACTCAAGTTCTAATTTTCCGAACAATGGAGTTGACAAATTTTACATTGCTAAGTTCAAATGGCAAAAGCAGAAGCAAAATGCATTATTCAATTTCAAATTCTAATATATAACTCATATAGAATGGACAATCTGGGAAATTAAAAGAAAGATCGATTGGGAGTTGGAGCATGATTCCATTGTGTACTGTTTGGGACAAGTCACATAACAATGTTAAGTTTCAGTTTCATGATTTTCAAAATTAAATTATTTAATTTTTGCTGTTATTATAAAGAAAAGACTATTATTATACAGTTACAGAGGATGCTTTTAACTAGATCTTACAGCAAAAAAAATTAAAGAGATATAAAATTTAGACATTCCCTTATTGTGTGTTTGTGTGCATATTTTTCTGTATACCTAAAGCGTTTATACCTATATGAACAAGAATTGTATTTCTTAATTATTTGAACACCATCTTGAAAAACTATGTCAGAGTACTGACAACCAGAAAAAAAGCTAATCTTTAAATAAATTCTCCTGAAGGTAAATATTTACTAACCTTTTATAGAAAGGAATAGACTGGAATTTTGCCAGAATGTTCTTCTATGAATCTGTGACAACTTGAGAGTATCATATACAATGAATCAATTCACAAAACAGCACTCCTTATAATAATATGTATATCCTCTTCATTTTTTGCAATGTTGTAGCAAAAAATTTCCTTAAAAAACTAATGCAGTTATTCAATGAGTCTGTGCATTGGTCATTGGGTTTTATTTTTATCTTTATATAGAATAACAATCAAAAATATTTGAACACCACTAATCACATTGATTTTTCTATAAGTTGCCCAGATACTATCAAAATGTGCAGACTAGAGAGTAGATTTAAGAAAATTATTCATTTGCTGGAAACATCCTCTTTAGATCATAACTGTTGCTGTGTGCATTGAATTTTATACATTTGAATGTCAACTAACTTTCATTTTGATTATATTCATATAAATATTCTTTAATTTCCTATTCTTTTTTTCAGTCTGTTAGGTGGGAAGATTTTTTTAAACAATTACCACATAGAACATGTTCCATTAGCAGAATCAAGATATTCTGCTGTTATAATTGAATAATAAGACTTGTCTCAATTTGTAGGAAAAAGATGTCTAATGGAGGTGATTATTTAATTTTATGTGTTTCATGTAAATGTGTCTTAAACATTGACTCCTATTGCATTCTGTCAATTCAACCTTTGTGTAAGTTTATATCTGATATGCCAAAAACTTGAGTACTAGGAATTTATGGTTACATAATGCTCAGTGTCTCTAATTTGACAGTGGTCCGCCTATACCACTGTGACTTCCAGGTGATAGCCCAGTCCCACATTCCCGAGGACCATTGATATACACATAAGAACTTCAACAAAACAGGAGGAAAAATGTAGAAAATATTATGTTAAAATTCCTGGCTAATAAAATTCTTTGGGTACTACATGATGAAGTAAACTATCTTTTATAACTATATGAAATCATTCCAGGGCCCTTGAAAAATTTCCAGTAAAAAATATATTAGAAATTAGGGGCCAGTGCTGTGGCACAGCAAGTTAAAGCCCTGGCCCGAAGCGCTGGCATCTCACATGGGCGCTGGTTCTAGTCCTGGATGCTCCTCTTCAGATCCAGCTCTCTGCTGTGGCCTGGGGAAGCAGTGGAAGATGGCCCAAGTCCTTGGGCCCCTGCACCCATGTGGGAGACCAAGAGGAAGTTCCTGGCTTCGAATTAACGTAGCTGCAGCTGTTGTGGCCATCTAGGGAATGAACCAGCAAATGGAATTCCTCTCTCTGTCTCTACCTCGCTCTCTCTAACTCTGTATTTCAAATAAAAAATAAATCTTAAAAAAAAAGAAATTGCCCAACACACAGGTAGAAAATATTCCCCTTGAAAAATCGTAAAACATTTATAAAAGTGTATTTATCAGAATCAATGACAATTCAAATATTAATGATAATTTTATTGACATATCTATATTCCAAGATTGCCTCATTTGAAAGAACATACTTCTTTAGAAGAAGAATTAGAAATTTACTTTTTTAAAAAAACATTTTTATTTATTTGTTTATTTCATAGGCAGAGAGACTGGAGAAGGCACCCCAGCCACTCCTATATGGGCTGTTGGAATCTTAACTAGAGGCTTAAGCACTTCGGCAAATGCCCACTCTAGAATTTTACTTTCTATAGTGAGGAAAATCCCTATTTGAAAGCTTCAAAAAAGACAACCTAGGAGAACAAGGTGTTGGAGAGGCAACAATAGTCACTAGATTATGTCATTGTTACCCTTAGTAGACAATGATGTCATAGTAAGAGAAAGTTTTTTTTTTCTTCTAAGTTAACGAAAATTTATTTTTGTAGTAATAACACTTAAAAAAAGGACTCTTTTCAAATCTAACATATGAATTCTGTTAGAAGTAATTTTAATTTACCATTAATTATTTTTGCCATTTATTCAACAATAGTAAAAATAATTTGGGGTTAAATTATCCAGCTCTCATAAATAATTATGAATACATTTCTCTCCATATCACCTGCACAGGATCAAGTACACTTCCTCTTGTTTTCCAGATGATACAATTTGTCTCTGAGCAAAATTCATAGCAGTCAATTTCTGTATGTCTTATCTAAATTTACAAGATCTCATAGGCAAATTAAACCACTCTTGTTGCTATGAGCAGAGGTTGCCAAGAGAAGGGGCTAAAATGTAAAAGAAAGCTCCATGCTCTGAGCTCTTCCTTTCAATACGACCTGATCTCCCCTTAATAAAATGCTGGAGAAAAGCTACCTGGGTCTCATTGAGATGTAATTTGCTCCTTGGTCATGAAACAACAGGAGCCTTGGTACAAAGCTACCTAGGGAAAAAAAATGACACCAGATTCTAAGCAAATGCATCCATGAGGCTACTTGAACACTGAGAGCTCTAAGTCCTAAAGTGAGAGTAATTCCTTACTGAAACTCATACTTTCTTCCCTAAAAACTCTAATGGAGAGCTGATTTCTCATTATTTTCAATGGAAAACATTATAAAGTGATACAGTTACATTTAAAACTCCAATTTCCAAACATGTAAAAAGACTTTGTCAAATGCCAAAAAATGAAGTGCTAAGCTAACATGCAAAATGCTACAAAATGTTTTCAACACTCCTACCTGTTCTCCCGCATAACAATATGATTATTAACAAACAGTTGTTTTATAGGCAGAGATATGAAAATTCTCCTCATGATAATTCTTTTTTCATCCACTTTGCTTCCTTTTATGCAGTTTTCATAACTATGTCCTCAACTTCTTTAGTAGTCCTGGTACATTAATAGACAAAAGCAAGGACTAATACAAAGATACAGTAGAATCATACTCAGGATAGGCCAACATTGCAAAGACTGCAAGGTGTATTTTGCCAGATGTCCCTTGCAAGTCCACAGCATGCGAAATACTCTTTCCAATTTTGGGGAATCCACAGGATTTTCTCCAAAACTACTATATGCGATTATAGGATTCTAGCAACTAAACTTGAAATGTACCTAAAGAATTTTTTGCCATATCATTTGTCTAAGAGGAAATAGTTTTGAGAGAAGCAAATATAAATTGTTTCTATTTTTGCATTACTTGAAAACCATTGTACTGATAAATGCATAACATATTAAAGATTTTGAACCTTAAAAACCAAGGAATGTTCTATAGGGAAAATAGGAAACTAAGAGACCCCCCCTTCGGAAAATTCTATCAAAGGAACATATATAGAAAACAAATATTTAGTTTATATCTGAAACAAGACAAGGGTGCAATCTGAAAATATTTGTCTTGATTCTAAATTATTTCTGTTAATAAATGTGATAATGTTGTTTAAGCTTATTTCTCACTTTCTGTGTCCAATATTCACTACAAAATTATTGAGTAACACTGCTTCAAGATTTTTTAATAATTTCTTTTATCTTTAACTGACATAAATCTGTAAAAATTTCTTGGGCAACAGTTAATATTTCCATACATGTATACATGTTTTTAATCTATACTATGATCATTTCACACATTTCAATTGTAATGAGAAGAGAAAGTTTCTCTTTTTTAGGTTTTAAGCTTTGTCCAATGATTGATTATTAAGCCATTACAACATAAGGGCAGTTTAATGCAATTAGCCATGTAGCTTTACAGACAGCTGGATCAAAACCTTCTTCCTTCTTTCCTTCCTTCCTTCCTTCCTTCCTTCCTTCCTTCCTTCCTTCCTTCCTTCCTTCCTTCTTTTCTTCTGCTATCTCTCTCTATTTTTCAAGAAACTTATGCCTTTAGAGATGAGCAACCTTTTTTTAACATCACAATTATTTCTGGTCATTTCAAGAAAAAAGAAAATATATCAAAATAGATTAATAAAGATCTGCATAATACATTTAGTAATTTAATCTCAAAATGTTGAAACTTATATATTAATGTAAAAACCTTGTTATCCTTAACCAGTGAAGACATTAATTGTTCTATAATTTGAAAAAGAAAAACTAGTTTAATGATAAGGTACAGCAGCTACTCTCTATGTTAGAAATGTTTAAAAGAAGTTAGCTTGAGCATGTCCCAAATTGTACATCTCCTCCCTCTCCTATTCCCACTCTTATATTTAACAGAGATCACTTTTCAGTTAAATTTAAACACCTAAGAATAATTGTGTGTTAATTACAGAGTTCAAACAATAGTATTAAGTAGAACAAAAAAAAAAAAAATACTAAAATGGCCAAATGGTAGAGTTAGAAATGTGCCAGGGGATTCCAATTCAATCCCATCAAGGTGGTATGTACCAATGCCATCTCACTAGTCCAAGTGATCAATTTCAGTTCACAATTGATCACACTGATAGGTCTAAGAGTCAAAGGGATCACACAAACAAGACTAGTGTCTGCTAATACTAACTGACAGAATTAAAAATGGAGAGAATGATTCAATATGGGGAGTGGGATATAGAGCAGACTCATAGAATGGCGGATGTCCTAATCAGCACTCTGGCCTCAGAATCAACCTTTAAGGCATTTGGATCTGGCTGAAGAGACCATGAGAGTATTTTAGGCATGGAAAGCCAAGACATTCTGGCAAAAAAACAAACAAACAAACAAAAAAAACAAAACCTAAACGAAAGGTCTCTGTGAGTGAGATCCCTGTAGAAAGAATGGGCCATCAAAGAAGGAGGTACCTTTCTCTGAAGGGAGGAGAGAACTTCCACTCTGACTATGACCTTGTCTAAATAAGATCGAAGTCGGCAAACTCAAAATGCTTCCATAGCCTTGGCAACTCATGACAAGAGCCTAAGGTGATTACTGACACCATAAACAAGAGTGTCAAATTGTTAAGTCAACAACAGGAGTCACTGTGTACTTACTCCTCATATGGGATCTGTCCTTAATGTGTTGTCCAATGTGAAGTAATGTTATAACTAGTACTCAAACAGTATTTTACACTTTGTGTTTCTGTGTGGGTGCAAACTGTTGAAATCTTTACTTAATATATACTAAATTGATCTTCTGTGTACAAAGAGAATTGAAAATGAATTTTGATGCGAATGGAATGGGAGAGGGAGCGGGAGAGGGGAGGGTTGCAGGTGGGAGGGAAGTTATGGGGGGGAAAAGCCATTGTAATCCACAAACTGTACTTTGGAAATTTATATTTATTAAATAAAAGTGAAAAAAAAGAAAAAAGGAAATGTTTAAAAGGAGAAAGAAACACACGTATTTCATATGCTTTTGGAGATTATTATTGATCTATTCTGTAGCTTTATTGATAACCTTTTTTTTTGCATCATTTATATAGTTACCCAAACAATCCACTCACTGTCACCCTGTGGATTTACGGTTTATTTTCAATTCATCAAGTTATATTTATGAATGATGATCAAATGATTACATAAAAGTATAAACTAATGTTTATGAATAAAATTATATCACATATAACAATTAGAAATCTATGTGATTTTAAAATTTAATACCTATGTATGTGCGTGATCCACATATGTTATCTGAAAACATAATATTCAAGGTGGGTAATTTATAAATAAGAACATAAATTTATTCACAGTTCTGAAGACTGGGAAGTCCAGTAAATTGCAAGCTTTGGATGAGGGCTTGTTGCTCTGTCATCACCTGGTGGAAGTCAAGAAGGCAAGACATAGAAAGTGGAATCTGAACTAATCCTGTTATAATAGCACTAATCCCATCCAAGAGTGTAGGTCCCCATGGACTAAATGCCACTTAAGAATCCTAACTTCTTTCCTCACATTATGATCATTGTCATGAATCTCTCAGTCTGTGATATTAACATCTCTACTTTCAAGAAAAAAACAGTATGCATGTGTACATATATAATGTCTACATTTGAAGTGAATGTGGCAAAATGTTAAAATGTAAAATAATAATAACAAAGTGAAAAACAATTACCAGCAATATGCTTGCTTCACAGGGGGAAATGGAATCTTTTTTTTTAACTTTTATTTAATGAATATAAATTTCCAAAGTACAGAATATTGATTACAATGGCTTCCCCCCCATAACGTGCCTCCAACACGCAACCCTCCCCTTTCCCACTCTCTCTCCCCTTCCATTCACATCAAGATTCATTTTCGATTCTCTTTATATACAGAAGATCAGTTTAGCATACATTAAGTAAAGATTTCAACAGTTTGCTCCCACACAGAAACATAAAGTGAAAAATACTGTTTGAGTACTAGTTATAGCATTAAATCTCAATGTACAGCACACTAAGGACAAAAAGGAATCTTATCTCTTATTACTGCTTCACTGGATAGTAAACTTCAAAGTGAGTTCTGCAACAGACACACATTGAAACCACAACATTCCATTCCCCAAAACTCATGTCTTTTTTACATACAAAAAGCATTCATTCAATCTTGATTGCATCAAAAGCCTTGACTCATTCATTCTGGTATTAACTCAAATCTCCAGAGTATCATGGAAGTCAGGTATGGGTGAATTTGAAGGCTCCTGGTATGCTGGGACAAATTCTCTCTTAGGTGTCAGCCTGTAAAATCAATACAAGTTATGTGCTTCCAGAATACAATAGTGGGACAGGCACAGAATTTCTGTTCCAAAAGGGAGTATCAGTAAAGAAAGAAAAAAAAAAAGAACAAAGTCCCAAGCAAATCCCAAACATGATAGGGGAAATAACAGTAAATCCTAAAACCCTGCTTTGACTCCATGTCCAAATTTCTGAGCATCCTGGGGTCAGGGATAGCCCCAAGTCTTTAGGCAGTTCCCCTCCTTTGACTTTGCTGGTTCAGCGCATGAAGGAGGTGTTATAGGAAAGACAAGCCCACTGCTTTCCCAGGCTTGAGTTGCACACTAGTTGCCATACAAATCAAATCCTTACTAACTACTATAGAGCAATAATGATGACTTTCAACCGTGAGAGGGTGGGTGATGTCCAGCACTGTACTACTGAAATACTTCCCCTTGTTAGTTAATTGAATGTATAAAAGGCATTTCACCCTTTTGCCCCAAAATTTTTTGTTTTTGTGTTTCTGAACTTCAATCTATTTTCCTAGACTAACTTCTTCAATTCTGCCTGCACACACATTTCACCCTATGAAATTATCTCTTACCACAAGAATTTTTTTCTTGAATAAAATCTGCAATATTGTGTTAATATTCATATCATGTGGATCCCTGAAATTTCATAGATCGCCTTCTATATTAGCATTCGGGGCCACACAGATCCATTTTCCAGCTAACAGTCCTTCCTAGAGGGCTTAGCACTGTCTGTACAAAACCGTGTGTGACAACTATTACTGTTAATGATATAAGTTTTTTATCCATTTGAATACAATATTATAATTTGCCACAGGAATAAAAATGAAGAACAAATTGGACTAGAAAATGAGAATTAGCTACCATTTTACCTGAGCCATCTAATTCGTAAATCCCTTTTCAGTTTTAAGGTACTTGATTTTTTTTATAGAAATAGCTCCAGCACCAACATCTTAGATAAGTGGTTTAGAGAAATAGTTGTAAAAGTAAACAAGTACTTAACTCAGCCTGTAGAGTACAGCTGAGCTAATTTTCAAAGCTATTTTCTTCATAGAGCCTGAGTGTACCTCTGTCCTCTCTGTATCTCACTCTCACTCAAGTGGGTCCATAGTTCAATTCTCAAGTATACATAATCTCCATCCTTGAAATCTTTAAATACAGTTTAAAGGCACCACTAAGCACAGACATCACCACATCTTTCTTTAGAAGTTCTTTTTTCAATTTGTACAATTTTAAAAACAATTTATATAAGAAATTAGGAGACATTGGGTTTTTATTACTTGTTATTACTCCTTTGTTTTATAGAAATAAAAGCTAAAGTTTAAAGAATATTGAGGACATAGACAAACTGATATTCTATTTCTCAAAGAAGAAAAAGCAAAAGTAAAATATAATTCTTCATGAACATTTATAAACATCAAAAATAAACCTCATACTGTGATTATTTATCATCTTAAAAAATCAACAAGTGCCATCAATTTGTTTCTTTACTTTGATTTTATTAGCTTTTGACTTATCTACCTGAAAGAATTCTTGAAATAGCAACATGTGTACTTTTTATTTCCAGCATTTTTGTCTTAATTTCTTTGACATGTTCTTCTCATCTCACTGCTTCCTCTCTCTCTCTCATTCCTCTGTTAGTGAGCAGGTTCCTGCAACTGATGCCCGGCTTGTTGCAATTGGAAGCACATCATCTAACAGAAATATTTCTTATCAGTGAGGCCGGCTCCTCTATTCCTCAAAACCCTGTCGGATGGGGTCAGCGCTGTGGTGTAGCTGGTAAAGTCACTGCCTGCAGTGCCACATCCCATATGAGCGTCAGTTCGAATCCCAGCTGCTCCATTTCTGATCCATCTCCCTGCTATGGCCTGGGAAAGCCATAAGTACTTGGACACCTGCTCCTGCATGGGAGACCCAGAAGAAGCTCCTGGCTCCTCGCTTCAGACCGGCCCATCTCCAGCTGTTGCAGGCATTTGGGGAGTGAACCAGTGGGTGGCAGACCCTCTCTCTCTCTTTCTCTCTCTCTCTCTCTCTGCCTCTGGCTCTCTGTAACTCTTCCTTTCAAATAAATAAATAAATCTTAAAAAAAAAAAAAAAAACAACCTGCTGGCTGATTTGTGGGAAGATCTTGCAAGTGACATTGGCCTTCCACTGCCACCACAAAAGCACACATTGCCTTGCTCTCCTCCCCCACCCCAGCTACCTGTGAGTCCTACCTAGAGGTTGCTGTGCTTCCTTACACTTAATACTTCCTTCAGTGATTCCCCAGAGCATATACAATTACCTGGAGGAAGATTAGTTTCAAGGTCTCCCACTTGCCCATTGATGTGCTGAATTAAAAAGGCCTTGAATTTAAATGTGACCGTTTGGGCACTGGCTGGGAGGTCTTTATATTTTCCTGTTTTACATTGATGATATGTGTCCCTCTCTGTTTCGCTGTTAACTGTAGCTCCTCAAATACTTCCTATTTCATTTTTTATCCCCAGGTGACTCAGGCTTCAGTGAATGGTTCATTCATTCATGAAACAAATATTTAACAGATACACATACCTGCACCATTTTCGTGTTGAATGGAGATACAGAGATAAATAAAACAGACTGCTTTCACTGAGAGTCCATAATACCTATAAAAGCAAATTCGTAAAAATTATATGAATTTATGATACCAATAACTTCCAGGAAGGAAATAAACTAGGATGTGATGCAGAATAGTAAGAGCGGGGAAAGGAGCTATTTTGCCCTGCATGGTTAGAACTAGTTTCCCTACAGATGGCTTTGAATAAAAACTTTGATAAATTTAAGTGATCCATGTAAACACATGAGATCAGTGTTGCAAGGGAAGTAAGGGGAATAAAGAACCTGTGGTATCATAATTTGGTTACTGGAAAAGGAGAAAAACCTGTATGGTTAAAGTAACCACCCAAATCAAGGTGACTGCTCAGAAACATGGGATATGGTGAGAGAGAAGATGTAATAAAGATCTGATGAGACATGAATAAAAGTTCAAATTTTATTTTTAATGAAATGAGAAATCCAAGGAGGGCTTTAAGCCAGAAGATCAGAATAAAAATGATTACAATCAATACAGTAGTCCAGATGATCAATAATTGTGTCTTGGACTTGAGTAGTATTGATAGAGAAAATATTTGGGTGTATTTGCTAGGTCAAGTTGATAGACTGGCCTATAGCTCATTGGAGAATGGTATCCATCACTCAGTGTTCCTTTCTACTTTTTACATCTTCATAAATAATCAAAGTTTTTAATTCACAGGCAAAATAATTATACTTGGATATTCATAGTATTCCCTGCTATGGAAACCAGTCATTGTCTGAGTGTAATTCAAGTATTTAGGAACAGAGAAAAATACTCACATGCAGATAACTTTATCAATGAATGGCAGAATCAGATAAAAGTGGCATACTTTTAAAAAAGTAAATAGGCATTATAAAAATGTTATGTTGCATTGAAATGAGTGTTAGTAATTTATATGATATAAAAATTCTATAGGAGAGACAAAATAAGTAAATTTTCCAAAAATATCAAGTATAGTCCATCATGATTTCTTCTGACTTGTGTTATTTAATGTATGGAACTTCAGCAGAGTATTCAAGGCCTTTCTATAGTCCGTCTTGTTCACCTAAGAAATGGCTCATACTTTTGTTAATCTTCCATCTTGTATTATTTCACTTCTTCACACATTTTCAGGCGTGCTTTATTTTTGCAGTTGCACCTAACTTAATGTTTCCCCTTACTTATCCAACTCTAAAAATATTGCTTCGAGAACCACAAGAAATATCACCTCTCTATCAAAACTGCTCTGAGGTTGACAAAGGCTTTCCTACTTCTCTGCAACTCCATAGTTCCTACTGTGCTTCTGCAGTTCATCTAGGTCACATTTCTATACAGACAATTTTATGTATGTTTTATCCGCTAATATGAAAGCTCTCTGACAGTGTAGATATTACTTATATGTAGTACATAGAACACCTCTTTTAATACATTTGACACCCAATAAATAGATTTGAAGGAAAATATAATTTCACATAACCATTATCTAACGCAGGAACTACAAAAACTTAATTGGAATTTAATTTGGAAGGAAAGCTGGAACGATTGTGTTATGCCATCCCTAGGGCAACCTATTAATGCAGGTATATTTGTCATTTTAGACAGACTACAGTAAAGTTTACATCCCATTTTTCTGTTTTCATGGTCTTGCAAAATTAGGGGAAAGACCATATACTTGTTCAATTTTTATTACCATAATAATCATCACGTCAGTAATTTATATGCCATACCGGATGCTCTGTTAACCATTTTCCTGTATTATGTCAAACGGTCCTACGTACAGCATGGGGTTAGCAAGGCATTTCACTCTGGAGGGAGAAAACAAAGAAACCGAGAGGCGTTAAGGAACTTTCCCAAGATTACGAAGTTCAAGATTAGCAAACAAGAGATCTAATTGTACATCAATCTGCCCCAGAATATTTGCCCTCTCCCCTGTATCACATTGACATGGAGGAAACAAAGCGTTGTTTTAGAACAGGACAGCTGTGCACATTAAGTCTCTGTTGTCAGCTCCAAGCCTCAGCGATGAGGGCCTGCATGCTCTACTTACCTGTAAACCTATGATGCTAGATACATGTTGAAAGGGTTTGCTATCGGCCAACCACTAAGGGGTGGTGATTCACAACAATCATCACGTTGTGGCTCTGAGCAGTGAGTCGTGGCAACTACAAGTCCACTGCAGGGAAAAGAATTGAATTCTCTTGGTTCTATTTCTCAGTAGAGAACTGGAGCAGAAACAAAGCAAAACACTTTGTCTCCCCCCAGGATCCTGTTATACCTTTTACTAAGACAAACACATCACATTCACTTCGCCTATCCCACTGCTGATGAGAGAGAAACACATTCAGAGAACCAACAGGAGGACCCAGGTACTCACACAGAACTAAACGAGGCGGCTTATTTGCAGAACTTTCCTGTCTTTGCCCGCTGCCCCATGCACATAGAAGCAAGCTGGTTTGCTTCTAGCATGAGAAAACATTCCTTTTTTTATGGCTAAAGTTTAAGATGTCGAATGGGCCATAATGTATGATTGCTCTGCCTCTAGCAATTAACGAACTATTGTTAATGTCCTCCAAGCTTTATCAGCTCCAGATACTTTGCATAATACCCTCAATATTGCTTTTACACTCGACAGGGTTGGATGCAATGAAACTGCTGTTATAAAGGTTAGGGGGGAAATCCTTATACTACAGTTGACATGCAGTATTGATCTAGTACAAAATCCAACCATTACTGAGACAGATGGGGGAGCTCTGAGACTCTCAATCCAAAAATTGCACCAGCTATTGCTGATGCTGCTGCACATGCTGACAATAGCTACAGTCTGAAAAGCAGGGTTTACATGCCCAAAATAAATTGTTTTGATTAGAACCTTTAGGAGAGAAAGTCATAAGGTATAGTTTTATTGACTACTTGCCAAACAACACAGACCCATGCACTGTAAGCTTGTTTTGCTCTTGTAAGTCAAGCACCAACTAGGATTTTATTTTCTAAGGTTATGGACTTAGAGTGTAATATATTATCATTTACTTTGAATTATTGCACACATGGCATACTAGGAAATGGAATTAATTTTCAAATATTGCTGGCATCTGCATGTGTGTTTGTATATTTACTAGTTTCCTGGTAGCAGGTATACAGTACTTTTACATGATAAGAATTGCTTTGATTTCTTGACAGCCTACTCAGTGTCGCGGTGCTCAAAAAGGGTTCAAGATGCTGCTATTGGACTCTAAAAACATTGTAAAGACAATAATCATCTAACTAGCCGTATTAATAATGCCTTCTCTCCCTTTTGGCTGTTTTCCCTGAAGCATATTTTTCCCCTGCAAAGAGCTTCCTTTTAATCTGTTGCTGTTTTTCAAAAATAAGACAATTCAGGGCAATCAACTGAAAAAAAATTGGAAAAATTGTTGTAAAATGCAAAATGAGAAGCCAACCTTCTTGTTTTTCGAAGCTGGACTTGTTACATTAAACTCTTCAGAAGCAGTTCCTTGTGATGTTCTTTTTCCACAAAATGTATGTAGATAATTCTTGTTTATATTTTCACCTGAATATGTGAGTTTCAGCGTTGGCTATTACAGATAAAATTGAGCACATGCAAGATTCATTATAAATACTACCTGTAATGATAACACTCTGTTCTGTTTGTTGTACCTATCTGAAAACAAATATCTTGGCAAGAGAGAATTGTGTGTGCATATTTTCCCTACAAACACTTTCATGAAGACATAGAATGAAAGAATAGAATAAAAGAAAACCCTATGTATTATAGTTGTATTTATTTATTCATTCTATTATAGTCATTGCATTACATGTTTTAAATTTGTTATTTCATCTATATTAAATTTACCAGAAAGAGAATAAAAAAAAACCTAAAAAATGTATACTGCTGTATCTAATAATTGTGAACTTTATCTTATCTATCTCTTGGTGTCTACTAATCCTACTATGTTCTGATTTAATGTCACAGTAATTAGTCAATTGATAAAATGCATGTAGAACATGATGTGGGCCCTCAAGGATTTTATAATCCATTTGGGAGATAAGAATCATTGCATTCCATTGTTGGTAAGGAAATGCTAAATGTCAAATGATTATTAAAGCTGTGAAAGAAGATACCAATAAGGACCAGATATTGCTACCTGAATAGAACAGCATGCTTTTCATATGGCAAATGCCTTTTTTTAAAAAAGGACATGCATTGATAATAATGTAGGCACCAAAAATAGGGTTAACATTTGATCAATAAATTCTGGTTTTTATAATTGTTCTTAATACACCACCAGATTCTAAAATGGTGCCAACCAGGACCTCAATTTCTAATAACTCATTTGAATGAAAAGTTGCCTAGTTTTCAATTTATATGCCATAAAAAAGTTTAGGTGCAATTAAATGCTTTAGAATATGCACTTTGGATTTGAGTTTTGGAGTTGAGTCTCAGTTGTAGGACCACAATTTATATTTTTTCATACACAATCTGTATGACCAGACTCTCAAAGCCATGTTAATTGCAAATTACTTGTCATTTTTAAATTAATGTTTTAATTTATATCATGAATTGTATTATTATTATTATTGCAGAATTAATTAAATATCATCGCATGAAAATAGCATTTCCTGTATGCCAGAAATGGCAGACAAGATTGTTTGAGTCCCACTTATCTAAACAACATACCCATCCACTTCTGCTCTGATTTGTCAATCAGAAAAATTCCTAGCTGTCCTATGCAGCAGAATATGCAGTTTAAATGCACTAAAGGAGTTAATCCCTGTCCCTCTGCTCTTAAGCAGCAAGGAGGGTCATAAGCATTGAAACAAATGGAGCATCATTTATTACCTCTGTCTCTTCCACTGTGTTTTTGGGAGGAAGTATTGGCACTTACTTTGCAACAGATTTGATCTTCTGTTCTCTGAGGAAATGCTGTCACTAGTATTATTTACTCTCTGAGCAACAAATCCTCATAAATTATAGTGGTTCTCCAGACAACCATTTACAAATTTAATCAGGGATGATTTACTTGCCTTTTTCAATTATCCCCAAATTATATTCAAGTACTCTAATAAACTAAGGCCTGTGCCATATTTATTCCAGAAATATAACTACAAAAAGCTTCCAATCTAAAAGAAAAGGTATAAAGGTACAGAGAGCTTGTAGCATATTGAAAACCATGTTTCCCTTATGCTTGGAAATATGTAAAGGCTCAAGAGATTCTGGGTCACACTGTGTGCTGAGGTTCTCAATTGCTTCGTGTTCACAGCATTTATCATCCCCAAATCCAATAATCACAGATTGTTCACATAAATAAGAACCAGCCGGTGCTGCGGCTCACTAGGCTAATCCTCTGCCTTGCGGTGCCGGCACACCGGGTTCTAGCCCCGGTCGGGGCGCCGGATCCTGTCCCGGTTGCCCCTCTTCCAGGCCAGCTCTCTAGTGTGGCCAGGGAGTGCAGTGGAGGATGGCCCAAGTGCTTGGGCCCTGCACCCCATGGGAGACCAGAAGTACCTGGCTCCTGCCATCGGATCAGCGCGGTGCGCCGGCCTCAGTGCGCCAGCCGTGGTGGCCATTGGAGGGTGAACCAACGGTAAAGGAAGACCTTTCTCTCTGTCTCTCTCTCTCTCACTGTCCACTCTGCCTGTCAAAAAAAAAAAAATTAGAACCACATCACTACATATAGCACAGCACAGGCAATGGAGACAGACCTGAGTTTGAATCCTGTCTCCACTACTTGCTAGATATGTGCCCACAATATTATTTTAGCTCTGTAGAATTCAGTTTCTTCATATGGAAAGTGGCATAATACTAACGCATGTCATAAAGCTATTATTAGGAGTAAATCATAGAATGGATATAAGTAATATAGAGAAATCTAGATAAAGCAAGTACTCAACAAATGACAGCTTTTTATTTATTTTTAGGAATTTATTAATATATTAAATGTTCAGGATCATTGCAAATGCATAATAACTACAGCACATTTCCTATCAATTTTCATGTTAACATGGTATTAATACAAAGAGAATAGAAATTAGTTCATGGATGCATTTCTAATAATGTTTTTCTCCTCCTCCAATCCTTCCTTCCTTCCTTCCTTCCTTCCTTCCTTCCTTCCTTCCTTCCTTCCTTCTTTTCTCTCTCTCTCTCTCTCTCTCTCTCTCTCTCTCCCTTTCTCTCTCTTTCTTTCTTTCATCTTCCTGACAGCTACTATTTATATCTCACCTCTCTTGTCTTTCTAAATGAATGAACTTAACCCAAAGGGATTTAAATAATTGACAAGGAATATATAAAGATTTGGGATAGCTTGGAACTTTAAACTGGGTTCCAATATTGTATCACTTTCTATTAAACTTTCTGTTGTATTAGTTTATATCATATATGACACTCGAATGTAGACAATTTCAAGACCATGATATTCATGAATTAGGAGAGATCTTGCCAATTTTATACATATGGATCTAGAGGATTAGTGGTTTGTCACTCTGGATGTTGCCCTAGAAATTCCAATGATGTCTTAAGATCATCTGAAGCTATTTATACATTTGTGCTTTACCATGACACTTATTGATGCTAGATAAAGTTGAGTTCCTTCAAGAATCAATACTCATCAGGACAGAAATGATATTAGTTTATGTGATGGTTGAAACTAGATGCAATCTGACCATATCACAGAGTTGCCCAGTGTCACGGGTGTTCACATGAGGCTTTTTAAGATGAAGATAGCATTTCAATTGTTAGACTGAGTAATGTGGATTGCCCTCCCTTCATATGAGTGGGTATCATATCATAGGGCTTGAACATGTGCAGAATGAAAGGCCAATAAATAAGGAATTTACCCCTGTTTATGTCAGACTGAGTAAGTGTGGTATTAGTCTGTCCCTGCCTTTGGACTTGCCTTTGGTTTTACACTGTTGGATTTCTTGTTCTCAAGCCTTTATACTCTTTTTTGTTAACTTTTATTTAATGAATATAAATTTCCAAAGTACAGCTTATGGATTACAATGGCTTCCACCCCATAACTTCCCTCCCACCTGCAACCCTCCCCTTTCCCACTCCCTCTCCCATTCCATTCACATCAAGATTTATTTTCAATTGTCTTTATATACAGAAGATCAGTTTAGCATATATTAAGTAAAGATTTCCACAGTTTGCACCCACATAGAAACACAAAGTGAAAAATACTGTTTGAGTACTAGTTATAGCATTAAATCACAATGTACAGCACATTAAGCACAGAGATCCTACGTGAGGAGTAAGTGCACAGTGACTCCTGTTGTTGACTTAACAAATTGACACTCTTGTTTATGGCATCAGTAATCACCCTAGGCTCTTGTCATGAGTTGCCAAGGCTATGGAAGCCTTTTGAGTTCACTGACTCTAATCATATTTAGATACGGTCATAGTCAGAGTGGAAGTTCTCTCCTCCCTTCAGAGAAAGGTACCTCCTTCTTTGCTGGCCCTGTTCTTTCCACTGGGATCTCACTTGCAGAGATCTTTCATTTAGGTCATTTTTTTTTTTTTTTTGCCAGAGTGTCTTGGCTTTCCATGCCTGAAATATTCTCATGGGCTTTTCAGCCAGATCCGCATGCCTTAAGGGCTGATTCTGAGGCCAGAGTGCTGTTTAGGACATCTGCCATTCTATGAGTCTGTTGTGTATCTCGCTTCCCATGTTGGATCGTTCTCTCTGTTTTTTATTCTATCAGTATTTGCAGACACTAGTCTTATTTACGTGATCCCTTTGGCTCTTAGTCCTATCATTATGATCAATTGTGAACAGAAATTGATCGCTGGGACTAGTGAGATGGCATTGGTACATGCCACCTTGATGGGATTGAATTGGAATCCCCTGGTATGTTTCTAACTCTACCATTTGGGGCAAGTCAGCTTGAGCATGTCCCAAATTGCACATCTCTTCCCTCTCTTATTCCCACTCTTATATTTAACAGTGATCACTTTTCAGTTAAGTTTCAACACTTAAGAATAACTGTGTATTTATTAGAGTATTCTACCAAAATTATTAAGTAGAACAAACAAAAAAAATACTAAGAGGGATAACATATTAAGTTGTTCATCAACAGTCAGGGCAAGGGCTGATCATGTCACTGTTTCTCATAGTGTTCATTTCACTTTAACGGGTTTCATTTTTGGTGCTCGGTTAGTTGTAACCAATCAGGGAGAACATATGATATTTGTCCCTTTGGGACGGGCTTATTTCACTCAGAATAAGGTTTTCCAAATTCCTAAGAGGGATCACTTTTCAGTTAAAATTTAAACACCTAAGAATAATTGTGTGTTAATTACAGAGTTCAACCAATAGTACTAGAACAAAAAAAAATACTAAAATGGATAAAGTATTACATTGTACATCAAAGGTTGGGTTTTAAAACAAGGGAAATTGATATAGAAAAGTATCACTATCACATATGATATGTATGTGTGTTCTCTTGTAGAAATTGTTTTGTATTATTATAACTTTATCATATATACTTCAATATTTCCAAATACTGATTAAATACTGATTCATGTTAATGTAAATTCTGGAATCTCTATTTCACAGATAAGATCATAGTTAATGCTTCTTACAAAGCAGTAAAGCAATAACTCAGTGATTCAAGTGCATAAAACCTAGAGTCTGTTACATGTTCTATCTCAGAGTTGATGGTAGAGCAATGTAATTTCCCTTCAGTTTGGTGCCCATTTTCAACTATCTTGATAATTATTAGGGTTAACATTATAGTGCAGCAGACTAGGCTGCCTGCAATTTCCACATCCCAACGACTGCTTGTCCAAGTCCTGACTGCTCCTCTTTTACCCAGCTCCCTGCTAATGTCCCTAAGAAAGCAGCAGGAAATAAGCACCTCCATGGGAGACTCAGATTGCAGTCCAGGTTCCTGACATCAGTCTGGCACAGCCCCAGCCATTGCAGCCATTCGGAGAGTGTTCCAGCAGATGAGCAGATGGAAGTGCGCTTACTCTCTCTCCCTTCCACCTTCCCTCCCTCCCTCTCTCTCTCTTTCTCTATTTCTTTTCTTTTTTCCTCCCTCCCTCCCTCCCTCCCTTCTTCCTTCCTTCCTTCCTTCCTTCCTTCCTTCCTTCTTTCCTTCCTTTTTTCCTTCCTTCCTTCCTTCCTTCCTTCCTTCCTTCCTTCCTTCCTTCCTTCCTTCCTTTTCTCTCCCTCTCCCTCCTCTGTAACTCTGCCTTTCAAATAAATTTACAAGTATCTTAAAAATAAATATATTAAACATCTGTTGTCCAAGCAGTATTTACTTTGCACTGGTAATCTACTCATGAAACATGATTATGCCACATCTGTTACTTTGACTAGATTTATATACAATATAAAAGGTGATTGTTGACATTTGCCATGCTCTTTTGATTTAATACTGATTCAAGTCAAGAAAACCTTAAATGCTCTGTGTTATGTCTCACACAGCCATGCACATTTGAAACTTGTCTCTTGCACCTCCCAAAGAAATATTATGAGCTATATCTTCGAACTCATCGTTATTTTTAACAGAATGTCTTTATTCAAAATCTTCACTGGGCGATAAATATACTTTTCTTTCAACCATTGTTAGTGAAGTGTTGTAGGCTTCCTCTTGTTTTCTGAACTCTGTAGTTTCTCATTTCGTCAACCCATAAGACAGGTGATATTAGCAAAAGTCCATGAGTACAGTCTAGTAGAACAGCTTTTGCATGTGCCATCTACGTTGTATTTCCTGGTCTTTCTCTTTGGAAATTCTTAACATAAAGACTAGGTCAATCTAGAGTTAAACAACTAATAAGTATTTTTAAACAATTACTAAAGCATTTATTAATTATTATATCATTTTATAATAAAGTTAAAAGAATGCTCATGTGAAATGTTGTTATGAAGTACCTATCTCCATGTCAACATTTACTGTAGTAAGCTGAGTTTGCATGGTTCAAAATGATGGCATGCAGATATGTATCTAATTCCAAATATATTATTATTTGTTTAAAAGGTTAGTGTTACTACAGTTGCTATTTGTAGTTCCAGTGAATAGTAATATCATACTTCCAGAAAAACAAAATACGCATTACCCTTTGTCCTTGCACTCACTTTTGACCAATGAAGAAATGACTTTCTACATTATTTAAGTGAAAGATGAAAATTAACAAGTGTGACAGCCCACTCTTTGTCTGTGCTAAACCTGCTGTAAGAAAACATGGCAGGACCCCACAGAGAAGACCCCACAGCAATTCTTGAATCTGGGTGGATAAATTCGATTTCAGCTCACATTCTGAAGAATCCCACTTGGCTAACAGAGTAAAGACCTACTCTCCAGCTTATGGGTTATCAGCTTTTCTGGAGTTCTTACTCTCCACCTATGTCATCCTTTTGTCTTTTAATTGAACTGAACTTAGGAAGAAAAAAATATATTTATTGTTCCATACTCAAGACACTACAATAGCTCACAATTTCGATATTTCATTTTACTTGAATTTTGTAAACTTATATTGCTTATAAAGGTCACATAACTCCTATTTAGTGTGTCCTGAATATCATGATTTACTCATAAAAAAGTTATAATTTTATTGTGTTGATAATAACTTTATTAATATTTCAATACTAGATGAAGCTATACATTAATGAAATCTAAAACAGTGCCCATCAACTAGAGACTTAGTTGCAACAAACTCTAAGGTATACAAAAGAAATCAACTCAAATAAAATATAAATTCACTGGAGACTTTGGAAGCAAAGCATACAATTTGCCACTTTTTTTTTTTTTGCATGCGCTATATGCTCACCTCCAGGAAATCACAGAACCATCAGTTTTTTAGTAGAAGAGTTCCGTATTTTTCAGCTTTTGAATATAGTTGGAGATTTTCAAATTTTCTTTACTTCCTCAAACAGCTTAACATGATTAGCATGGGATTTCCTTGATTCTCATAAATTTAGTCCTATAGACAAAGTATCTTCTACATAACACAATAGTGCCAGAATTTTTCTTGCTATAAAACAGTTTCAAAGGATTTTTAACATGCCTTTGTTTCATACCTGAAAAAAATATCACCAGGAAATAGATTTCCTTACCTATAGTGATGAGTTATGACTCTTCCTCAATACATATAGTTGGGATATATATTTTGATTTTCCACTTTTTAATGCCCCTGTATTATATTTTTACATTGTATTTTGCATTTAAACACCCTCACAACCACCACCACCACTCCCAAAATCAGGAAAAATGATAGAAGACTTTTCAGATTTCCTTGATTCCCTGTTGTATTTTTTGTCCTTCAAATATAAAGTGATACATTATCTGTAGGCCTAGTGCTTTGAGTTCATTTTCCATTTATGAAAATCCAAGCATGCAAATATCCCCATGCTCTCAGAAATTCAAGCTCAATTTAAGTTATGTCACTGAGGAACAAAGGCAATTAAATTAGTCTTCCCAGTTCTCCTGGATGCCTTCCTCCTGACCATACCACTTTACTGATAATTTATCTTAAAACCCATGTCAAGAGAGCTCAAGATCAAGGTCATATGTTACTCACCATCATAAGTCTCACTTGGCCTCTGGAAGAAAAAGATTTGGGTAAGACTGACCTCCCCTATTTGCTTTGATGAAAACTTCCTCATGAGACCTAGATCTCTGCTGACACTGATGTTCTCTCACCTAAAACTTGAAGTTTCCTTTAAACTTTAAAAGTCATTGAAGTGACTTTCTCCCTGGCAGCATAATGATTAGAACAAATGAATGGGACTGATATTATCTTCAGCTTACTTTTGCTGTTTTATATCCTTGTCCATCTTAGAATTTTTAAACCTGGGTGGGATTGTAGCAAAGGAATGGAAAAACACACTGTATCATTCCATGAGTAACAAGCATGTATTTGGGATTATTACCAATTCTGTAAATATACTGAATGGAAAAGTTAGCTAGCTAGAATATGGAAATGTTATATAAATTTTTTGATTCATGTAGTAAAATAACAGGGGAAAATAGTTTTAAAGTTCATAGTGGTGCTCTTGAATAATCTTAAAATTGTGTTCTAAGTACTTTGCATTTGGAAAGGACCACAGTCCAGGCTTTGTACAAACTATTGTACACACTACGATTAAGTGTATCCAGTTTTTACCAAAGTACATCACACACATCAGATTTTGTTGATTGATTCACCAAAATTATACAATTTTCTTTACTCTTTTCTAAATATTTTGACAAAATGCATTTATCCACATCTCAGGAGTCTGAGAAACCTTGCATGTCTTCTCTTACATCTGGGAAGCAATTATTACACACAGAGAATACAATCAACCCTCCAAGACGTTTCTACTCTGCAAAACCATGTAGGCAAATGCACGAAAATTACACAGACATATGCTGTTACTCTTGAGGGTTTGTATATGTAGAACTGGTTGTTTTTATTACATAGTTTTATGCCATTACTTTTTCCTTTAAAAAATAAAGATAGTGTAAAATCATATTTAATGATGAGCATGCAAATTCACTTAATTGAAAAAATAATAAAATTCTATGCATTTACTATGAGTAGGATAAAGGAGTACTGAAATGCTTCATTGTCACCTTTAAAAAATTTTTTCAGCCAACCTGCAAAAATAGCAAGAAGAAATGTCAACCTAGAGACCTTGTCCATCAGACTATGGCATAGTACAAGCATCTGGTAAATGTATGTAGAGTCCCATGGGGAATCACTTGGGCATTGACACTTTATGCTTTGACCTATATGCTAAAGCCTAAATATTAGAGAGAATTATGCAAGTGTCCACTTATATGTCTTTATGATGATTTCAATTATTTGGGAATGATGATGCTGATCAATAAGGAGTGTCTTGAGAGATACTTAATCATCAGATAAAAGATAAGAACTACCTTTTCCATCAAATCACACTACCACATTGTATCTGTTCTCTCCATCTTGCTTAAGAGGGCAGTTTCTAGTGGATCCAGGAATGGTGACAGTTTGCTAACTGCATGCAGTTGGAGAAGAAAACAGCTAAACTCTTCTGCCCTGTCTTCTCAGGAAGTCATTCTTTCAAGCAGTGTCTTCTGCAGTTCACTGCAATTTGGAGGAAATGAGTTTTTGTTACTTGACAATCCCATTCTTAGAAATACCTTTAGCTTGTCAATAGGAAAGGTCCATTTGGGGTTCAGTCAATGTATAAAGGAAGTTTTTAGTCACAGGATATCCTTACTTTTCAATAGAGCTACTTTCCCACCCAACCTTTCCTTTACAATTCTCAGGCTCTCTCTTACAGTAGTATTGTTTGAAAACCATTGCAGTCAGTGAACGTGTGAGGATTGTGATCTAAAACTCAACTATAACCATTTCAAAGTCCTAAAGTTAGTGGTAATGACACCTCAGTGATAAAGGAACACCAACTGAATTGAAATGTTCTCTTGTTAATGGGACATAAAGAAAGGAAAACTCTACAACTTCAGGGGGAGTGAGCAACAATGACTATCACAATGCCAAGAACAGCAGGAGCTCTCCTGAACATACAGGTTGAAATCATCATGTGTGGTCATATTGGAGATGGATTTCTATTAAGGGTTGATGTGGGATTTTATGCTGCAGGCTTCGGGCTCTCAAGAGGAATAAAAAATGCCTCCCTGGGAAACTTGGGTCTTAGTAGATGATGAATATCTAAATGGCCTGGGGTGTGAATATGACATATTTTCTAATATGTCAGAACTGAATCAGAACTTGACATTAACCTCCAAATGGCACTAATTCCAAATCCCATTTTTAATCAACTTGGCTAGTTCCATATGTCTATTTTTATATTTCTTGCCTGTCACCCTAATTTGAAGTCACTTTGACAAGAGTGCTATTTTGAGATTCTGTCTCTAGTCCCTCTCTTTGCCTTTGTGTTTTCATTCTCCTTAACTCCAGTTGTGATCTCCACTATGTGTAAGAATAGTAGGTGCCAGATTGTGTTTTATACACAATTGGAACTCCGAAAGTACTTTTTCCCATATAACTCATATCATTTCCGGAATTATTTGTGACTTCACAATTAAAATATAAGCTTATATGACTCTAGATAAAATAATCAGCACTCTGTAAAGTTCAAGTCGCTTGTTAGACTGGCATAAATGCTTACCTATTGAGGTAATATTAAGCAATGTTGATGTAAATATTAATGAAATGTAAAATAAGGCACTGGAAACAGAAATATATAATGTACTTTAACTTAAGCTTCAGGGTTCTATATAATAAATGATATCCTACTATTATCTACTGAAGAAAGGAAACAAATCTCCCCTTTCTTTTTTTAAGAATATTAATTCTCAGGGAATTATGTAAGATGTGGGAGCTTTACCCTTACTGAAAAGTCCTTTCCCAGAATGTTTTCCAAATATAATTCAGAAATTAAATTGCATTGTCAAGAGGGTAAATGTCTCCAGATTATTCAGCTGTGCATTAAGTTCAATAACCACTCTTAAAATGAGCAGTTTACTATACTTGTATTAATTCTCCAAATTTCAAAAAGGTACACAGTTAAACTTTCTCATTTTTATTTATGGGTTTAGAAGAAATCATTGCTGAGTTATAAGACCATGTTTCAGACTTATAGTGTATGCATATGTCTTCCAGAATGTAGGACTCTTACACAGTGTGATATGTGCTTTGGGCAGGCATCAAAAAGAATTTAAAAATTATATATTGGCATATGGAAGAGGAGGTGGATTATCAGTGATATTGAGATATTAATTATTCAGCTTGACTGCCATGTGTTATGAATAATGTATATGACATCCAGTAGTAGAAGAGCAGTTCCCATAAGCATGCAATGCTCTATAAACATATGTTGGGACACCAGAATATTAGTAATATAATTAATTGGCCCTGCATATTAGTGTGAAGATAGCACCTTTATCAGGACTAGTAGAGCACAACTGTGTTTCATGAACCTCTGATGCTGATCTCAGTAATTATCATCATTTATAATGAAGTCATATATGGCAATGTGGAGCGGTCCTGTTAGGGGAGAGCTTAGAAAAGAATTGAGCTTTGTACTGTATTCAGATTGAGAAACTGAGGTTGGGGAAACTTTCTCCTATTTTGAAAACATCATAAACAATAGGTCTTGACAATCTACAAGTATTGTACACCAAATCTGACAGACAAGTGAGCAAATATTGCATACAAAGTGTAATAGAGCAAAATCATTGAATATGTTATTAAGCATAAGAAGAGATTCACAAGGACAATAAAAATCAGAAACATGAAAATAAAAGTAGCATGTGATGCTAGCTAATAGCCATTTCTCCAGAAAAATTTTTGAAGGTGGATAATTCTCAGTCTGTGCATGGGCATTTGAATACAGCAACTTGTAAGCACTGATGGTGTCACTGTCGTCTACAGAATCCATTCTGGATTGCAACTGACCAGCACACTATCAGATTACTCTTATGTATACGTTGTGTCCTAGCAATTCAACTCCTGGGAATATATAACGTGGAACTTCTTCTATGATCCCAGAAGGCAGCATTTATTGGGTTCTTCAATGCACAGTGTCATGAACTAGTAAAGAATTACAGACACTCTTGATGCCCCTCATTTGGAAAGCAGATTGAGAAATGAAGTGTGTACACAAAAAATAGAAGTTAACCAAGGAATAAAAACACTCATAACAGATCATGACTCTGTCTTATAAAGTTCTGAATAACAGCCATACAACAACAAAAACCAAAAGGCACGGAAGATGGAAAACATTAAATCACTTATGTAAATTAAAGATATTTCCGTAGAATCTCTTTTCTTTTACAGGAACACATACATAAAACTTTATAATGGATTGGAATAATTGTCTCTGGAGACGAATGGATAAATAAGATAGAGGAAGCTGAGAAAGGAAGGAAGGAAGAAAAATGAAGGGAGAGTAGAGGAAGAAAGGCAAAGTATATTGAAGGGAAGGGGCCAGAATAGCTAAGATTTGTACCAATGCCCCCTTCTCCCTTCATTTCTCTCTGAGCATTTGGCATTGATCAGTACAGATATGGAAGTAATATCCTGAGGTCTGAGCAGTGCTACTAGAAAAGTTGGGAGGGAATAACTTGCACATGCTATATCTTTCTTAGTTAATTCTTATATTCTGTGTCTTCCATGCAGTTGGCCCATTCAGTAGAGACCTTAAATTTACAGTCACATTGTTTATCATATTATCTATTTCTGCCATTGAATTTATAGTCATGTTGTTTATTATGTTATCAGTTTCTTTTAATACATTCAGAACTTTTTGATATGTTCCCTCTCATTCTTGATAGCAATACTTTTATTTTCTCTCTAGTTATGAACAGATTGGATAGAGGATTATTAATTCTATTGATCTGAAAGAACTGAATTTTTAATTTTAATTTTGATTTTTCTGTATTGCTTTTCTGTTTTCTATTTCATGAACCTCAAATTAAAAAATGAAAAATTATCACTCATCAAATCCAAAAATTCTTCTCTTTGAAAAACACTTTTCCCATTAAAAGTATTGTCATTATTGTGTTATTACTCAATCTTTAATTTTTATATATACTTAATCAAGTTCCTCATCAGATAGATGATTTTCAAATATTTCCTTTGGATCTATATAGCGATGGATACCTTACTAAAAAAATATATGGATAACAAATAAACACATGAAAAAAATCTACCATATGATTGCTGTCAGAGAAATGATATGACTACATACCTATTAGAATGGCTAAAATTAGACAACCCATACAACATGTTTTTTAGGATGAAGATGAATAAGAATTTTCACACATACACACAAATGTAATTAGAATGCAAATTATTACAAACATTTGGGGAGATTTTCAGTCTCTTAAAATGTTAAATGTGCACCTCCCAAAAATGTAGATATTCCACTCCTACGGTTACTGAAATCATATTTTTATACATGAATTTTCACATAAGCTTTTGTCAGCTCTTTATTTTTAACAAACACAAACCAGAAGCCACCTAATATCAATTAGCAGATAAATGGATAAAGATACAATGGTATAGCATTAGGAGAACATACTATTCAGCAATAAAAAGAATGTTATTATTGCACACAGTAAAATAGATGAATCCCAAAATCATTATGCTGAGTGAAAGAAAACTGAAGAAAATAGAATTTAGATTGTATGGCCATGTATATATGTAAAACTTGGAAAATGCAAATTTACCTATCACAGCTAAAAGCCCAACATCAGTTGACTAAGGAAGGGTACATAAATAGGTTAGAGGAGCAAAAAGATGGGTTCTTGAAAAGGAATAAGGAAATGCTTAGGAGTGATAGAAAGATTCACCATGTTGATTTTCACAACAGGTTCTTCAGAGTGTGTGTATGTCAGATCTCATCCAATGGTACCACTAAATGTGTGTTACACTCACACATACATGCCAGTTGTACTTCAATAAATCTGTATAAAATAACACATAGCCAATATAGAAAACTATGTCAGAAGAAAATCATCCTATAGTGTTGTAGAAGACCTGCATTTAACATCCACAAATTCCTACTTAAAATTAAGCAACCCAATTAAATTGGAGTGGTATACTTGTCATTCAGTGTGGGCTTTTTTTTTTTTAATGTATTTATTTTCTTTTTCTTTTTTTTTTTTTTTTTTTATTTTTGACAGGCAGAGTGGACAGTGAGAGAGAGAGAGACAGAGAGAAAGGTCTTCCTTTGCCGTTGGTTCACCCTCCAATGGCCGCCGCGGCCGGTGCGCTGCAGCCGGCGCAGTGCGCTGATCCGAAGGCAGGAGCCAGGTGCTTCTCTAGTCTCCCATGGGGTGCAGGGCCCAAGGACTTGGGCCATCCTCCACTGCACTCCCTGGCCACAGCAGAGAGCTGGCCTGGAAGAGGGGCAACCGGGACAGAATCCGGCACCCCGACCAGGATTAGAACCCGGTGTGACGCAGGTGGAGGATTAGCCTATGGAGCCATGGCGCCGGCCTATTTTCATTTTATTTTAAAGACAGAGAGAGACAGAGAGAATATCTTCCACCTGCTGGCTCACTCCACAAATGTCCTCAATGGCAAGGCCTGATGCCAGCGAAAGCCAAGATCCAGAAGTTCCACTGGCATCTCCCACGTGGGTGGCAGGGAAGCAAACACTCGTGCCGTCGTCTCTTCCTCGCAGCATACACTAGCAGGAAGCTAGAGCAGAGGTGGAAGGCATGGACTTTAACCAGATGGTCTGATGTGTGCATTCCAAGCAGTGACTGAACTGCTCTGCCAAACACCTACCCCTAATGTGGGCTTCTCTAGGCACCATTGCACATTAATATTTCCAAAGCCAGAAGTCCTCCAGTAGCTTTCCCAATCAGTGAGCATCAGAGCAAAAACTTCTGACCTAAACTGCTGCTTTACTTACCTGCACATTCTCACTTCCTGAAGCCCTTATGCCAAGGCACAGACTATAATATATAGGAGGTTCACGTTCCACAACCAAGCTCTATCTTATTTTAATTTCAATGTGGTTTTTGTTAAATCACCTAATTTTACCAATCTCTCCTTCCAATTTATTAGGGAGAAAATTCAACATCCGCCTTGGGCAATAGCAAAGAAAACTCTGGCAAGTCTCCATAGTTCTTGATGATCAAAATGCACTAATTCCCTTGAGGAAATAAGTGGCTCATTTCACACAGTTCCTTTAGTTTGTCTGTCCTGCTTCCTCCTGGCTTCAATTTTTCAGGAGGGAGCCTTATTTGTAGCTCCTGTTGCTTCTTAGGGAACCCTCTGCAGAGTTGATAAGGCGCCTCCAGATCATCCTAATCATAGTCCGTGATCTAATTTGCATTCTCCATTCTCCTAGTTCTCTTTTTAGCCTGGAAGAGACGCTTTCTGTGCTTTCTACTCTTCTGTCCTTCTATATCTTCCTCCTGCAGGGAACCTAGTCTGGTTTCGTCAATGAGTTTAGGTTTTAGGAAACAAAGATCAAATAAGGAGAGTGTCCTACAGAGAATGTGTGCTTTTTCTTCTCGCCAAAAATGCCTATTAAGGAAGGAAGATCAGAACCTTTAGTATAAAGGAAAGGAAAAGAGGAATGAACAGGAGAAAGAGCTAAGTTGATGTTTCAAGTATTTCACAAGGACAAAGAAACTTAATATCCAATGTTCTGGTATGATTCCCTAAAATATTTTTAATAGTTCAATACATTGAATAAACTGGATGAAAGTTACAATGTCTTACTAAGCATCAGAGCTGTTCTGCGGAATCAACAAGAAAGGTTATGCCAGTTTCTTCTCTGGTGAAGTTGGAATATACCAGATAACAGCACTAAGACTAGAATGTATCTGTGAGCATGCGTGAGTGAATATGAATGTGTATGTTTATCAGCAAGAGACAGAACCTTCCATCATAATCTTCATTAAAAAATACGCTTTAGCTTACATTAATTGAAAGCTTTTTCAGACATTTCTATTATTTTATCCTGACTTCAACTGTTTTCAGAAAATATTTTAATTATAATTTCTATTTTAAAAGCACAAAAATGATCTAGATTAGGAATTTAAGTGACTTGTCAAAAACATACAATTAATGTGACATGGGAATTTGAAACCAAATTAACTCATTCCTCTGATTTAATTCACTTAAAATTCCAGTGTTATAAAATTGCTATGGTTTGAATGCATTTACTCCTTCAAAATTTATGCGTTGAAATTTAATCCTGGGGTTGGTGCTGTGAGAGGGTTGAAGTCTTGACCTTCATCACCAGCATCCCATATGGGCATGGAAGTCCCAGCTGCTCCACTTCCGGTCTGGCTCTCTGCTATGGTCTGGGAAAGCAGTAGAAGATGGCCCAAGTCCTTGGCCCAAGTCCTTGGGCCCCTGCACCCGAGTGGGAAGACCCAGAGGAAGCTCCTGGCTCCTGGCTTTGGATCGGCATAGCTCTGGCCATTGCGGTCACTTGGGGAGTGAGCCAGTGGATGGAAGACCTCTTTCTCTTTCTCTACCTCACCCTGTAACTCTGTCTTTCAAATAAATAAAATAAATCTTAAAAAAATAAATTTAATCCCAAATGCAACAGTATTGGTAGGTGGGTCATAGCAGATCTGGATTGTCCATGAGTATTTTGCCCTTTTAAGTAGACGAATGCCATTACATGGGGCTTTATACAGGGAGTTTGCTTTATTTTTATCTTTGTCTTTCCACCTCCTGCCATGCAATGACACAGCAAGAAGGTGCCTGCCAGGAGCCAGTACCTCGATACTGGATTGTTCAGCTTCCAGACTATGAGCTAATGTGTTTCTACTCATCAAAAATTACCCAGTCAGCTTTTTTTGCTACACCAGCACAAAAGAAAGTCAGGTAATGGTAAATTGTCAGAACTGGATTTAATTCTGGCTCAATTTAGCACACATGATACGCTTTTCTGTAAAATAAGGGTAGCCAATTAGGTAACTATCATCTTACCACTCATAAAGGAACCATATTTACATGTACAAAGAAATTTATAAACCAGTTTCTTTCTTAACATGGGCAATTGTTCTGCTGTCTCCAGAGAAATTGACAAAGTCTTCCCAAATAAAGTTGCTGGTATCACCCCTTAAAAATTAAAAATATCTTGCTTTTTAGGCATAATTTCAGACATAAAATAAATGAAATTACTAAATCCGTGTAAGAAGTGATTTACGACATTGTTGTGGTTCATTCTTTTTTTTTTAACTTTTATTTAATGAATATAAATTTCCAAAGTACGATTTATGGATTACAATGGCTTCCCCCCGATACTGTCCCTCCCACCCACAACCCTCCCCTTTCCCACTCCCTCTCCCCTTCCATTCACATCAAGATTCATTTTCGATTATCTTAATATACAGAAGATCAGCTTAGTATACATTAAGTAAGGATTTCAACAGTTTGCTCCCACACAGAAACATAAAGTGAAAAATAATAGATGATTTTTTTTAAATGATGATGAAATCAGATCAGAGCTATCGTCATGTTTAATGCCAGTGAGAGTCAAGTTGGGAGTTGATAATTTCTTTTTTTTTTTTTTTTACAGAGGATCAGTGTAGTATGCATTAAGTAAAGATTTCAACAGTTTGCACCCCCATACAAACACAAAGTGAAATATATTGTTTGAGTACTCGTTATAGCATTAAATCTCAATGCACAGCACATTAAGGACAGAGATCCTACATGAGGAGTAAGTGCACAGTGACTCCTGTTGTTGACTTTACAAATTGACACTCCTGTCTATGGCATCAGTAATCTCCCTATGCTCCAGTCATGAGTTTCCAAGGCTATGGAAGCCCTCTGAGTTCTCCGATTCTTATCTTGTTTAGACAAGGTCATAGTCAAAGTGGAGGTTCTCTCCTCCCTTCAGAGAAAGGTACCTCCTTCTTTGAAGACCTGTTCTTTCCACTGGGATCTCACTCACAGAGATCTTTTGCCAGAGTGTCTTGGCTTTCCATGCCTGAAATACTCTCATGGGCTCTTCAGCCAGATCGGAATGCCTTTTGGGCTGATTCTGAGGCCAGAGTGCTATTTAGGACATCTGCCATTCTATGAGTCTGCTGAGTATCTCACTTCCCATGTTGGATCACTCTCCCCTTTATTTATTTATCGGTTAGTGTTAGCAGGTACTAGACTTGTTTATGTGCTCCCTTTGACTCTTAGTCCTTTCATTATGATCAATTGTGAACTGAAATTGATCACTTGGAATAGTGAGATGGCATTGGTACATGCCTGTTGTGGTTCATTCTTTACTGGCAACTGCTTGCTAAGAACAATTTTTAGTAAATATATATGATCCATAAATGAAAAAGTCCTGGGGGCACAAGTCTTCACAATGAATTACTCTCAGAGATTCAATGAAGAGGGGCTAAGAATAATACATTCTCTTTTTCTCATTTGCCTTTCCTAACCTGCTCTTCATCTCTTCCTTCCTGAGGTTTGCTCCAGGAAACTGATGATGTGAGCTACACAAATCGAGCACTGAGGGTCTGTCTCAGCATTGGTTCATTGGGATTGAGTTTGTTCAGGTCCACATATCGGAGTGAGAAAGGAAAGTGAGATCAAGGTCCTTAATTACCTTGCTGCTTATGTGTGAAAGCAATTGCACTTGTGTTTGTCCCTTAAAAGACAATCTGTTTTATAATACCCTTTCTCATTTGAGTCTTTGAAATCCTCTCTTTTCCCTTATGTCTTCAGGCGCAGGAGTAATAATAGTCCTGTTTCTAGTAGTTGAGAATCTTTTACTGTCTCCACCCCCTTTTTTTTTAGTTTCCCATACCCATCTACACCTTTGTAATTAATTTCTTTGTAAATAAACTCTCTTCAAATTATCCTAATTTGAGTATGCCATCTGTTTCTAGTTTGAATCCTGATTGATATAAATTACTGTGTAAGCTTCCAGAAATTGGCTTGCATATGAAAGTGTATATCCATACATCTGTAACTTTTCCTTCTGCATAATTAGTAGTGTTGTCTGCTCACAGTATCAATTAACAAAATTCCTGTGGAATTTTTCATATTAGCACATAGAGATTTACCTTGCACGAAGTAAAAGTACCTATATAGATTCTAAAATTTGGATGGCTACCAGATGAAAAGTAAATATTATCTACACCAGAAATTCTTATGTTCACAAATAGTTTTGTCCACAGTATTTTTTCTTCATATTTACCCAACTTCAGAATCTATTGAATCCGAACTTAATGTAACAACAATTTTGAAGTTCATTAACATTTTTTAAAGGGAAGTCATTCTTTTGTTTCAATCCCATGTGCCAACGATTTCCTTCAAATAAAGCCTTATAGAGCTGTGAAGTAAAACAAAGCACATTCCCTGCCTCGGTAAAGAATATCAAGGGGCAGTGTGATAGCAGGCTGGTCTCATTGCCATGATAGCTCGTATTGGAGCACTCAGAGTCACTGTTGTTGACACAGGTGGGGAATGGTCTCTCCTGGGAGCTAGAGTGGTTTATCATTTGAGCAGATTTAGGAACTTTTGTAGGGGTGGATAAAGCATGAGGCCATTTTTGATTCTGAGAATATGTTTAGCAGAGCTTGTGTATCCTTTGTTCAGCTTTAAGAAACATGCAACGATTAGATTCCTCGTGTAGCTACCCTACACTTACTTCAGTGACCATATTGGGACTACAATTTTTAAAATTTTTAATTCTTTGTGTATTTTTTATTTGAGAGGGAGAGAGAGAGAGAGGACAGAGAGAGAGAAAGAGAGAGAGAGAGAATATGTCCTATCCTCCAAATGAATGCAGCAGCCTGAGCTGGGCCATGCCAAAGCCAAGAGATGTGAACTCTACCAGGGCCTCCCAGTTGTATAGAAGTTATCTGATTACTTGAGCCATCACCTGCTGCCTCCCAGGGTGTGCATTTCCTGAAGCTGGAATGGAGAACAGAATGTGGGCATGACCCAGGCTCTCTGATCAGGGATGCAAGTATCCCAAGTGACCTCTTAAACCCCTTTGCCAAATGTCTGCTCCTAAATGTACCTGCTCACGAGTTTTGATTTTCTTGACACCGTCTTAACTCCATTGATATATTTGTTATCAAAATATTCTAATAAAAATAATTGAAAATGCCTTTCAGATTGCTGTTAAATAACAGCAATGAAAGAAATAAACTATCTTGGAATCTAGAAGGAATAAAATAACCCTGAGGAAAAATTACATTTTCACAGAAAATAAAACCATATGGCCAAGTGACAACCACTTTTCTTTATTTACATCATTTTATTATTAAATGTTCCGTATGCTATTGTCTGGGAGACTGGAAACGCATTACATTTAAACAAATTCAATTTTATTCATCTAATAAAAATGTGACAAGACAGGATAATTGTTTATTTCCAAAGATGTGTGCCATTTTCTCCATGGCACTTCTTTCTCTTGTGGTTGCAATCAGCTTTTGGCTAGGAAGTGATTTTCTTCAGTGCCCCCAAGGAGTCTGATTTCCTTTCGTTGGCAATCACCTCTCAGAGGCTTTTTGATTTTTTTGTTGCTGTTGATTTTCTTTTTCAGCGCTAAGACTAAAGGATCTTGTAGAAGCTAGCTCTGTGCCTGTGGTAGTCCCTCTGCCATTTTAAAGCTACGTTAGTCTTTTTAAGTCAAAAAAAGAATGAGCTTTCTCTATTAGTTACAGCACAGTATAACTGGGAATCTTAGTTTTAAAGTGCGTTATTAGCAAGAACACGCAACTTCCTTCAGAAGCACATTATAATACTGTATATTGTCCTTACCAGGATTAGCATAACTACACAGTGGGAATGATCATGCTACAAAACAATACAAAATTAACCTACACAACTATTGAAAAACTTAATATATTGCTATCATAAAAATGAACACTGATACAGCATTCAATAATCCTACCAGAGGTCCTAATATATGTCAGTTTTATATTTCACACAAGGAAAATAGAGAGAATTATATCTAGCTTAAATATATGCATGATGGTGTGAAAGACATAATAATGTTTCTCCATTAGAAAAGATGCATGTTGTAATCTTTGCTCATGTCTTTGGATATGTTAAGTATTCGTATTCAGATATCATTGAGGTTGTCTTTAAAATGGGAGTGTTATCCTGGGCTATATTGGCCCAGAGTAGTCACATGGACCCTTAAAATGGGAAGAGGCAGGCAGGAAAGGAAAGGTAAAGAGATGTAGCAGAAACAGAGGAGAAATTCCAAATATGAAAAAGATTGGATGTATATTCCAGTTTTGAAAATGGAGCAAGAAGGCCATCAAAAAAACTGAGCAAGACTCCACACTGACAGCCAATGAAGAAACTAGGGCTTCACTCCTTCAACCACATGAAGTTCAACTGCAGAGGACAGTAATGTCTTTGACATCAAAATCTACCCCCAAAAAGTAAGGCTGTCCAAATGACAACTTGATTTAAATCCTGCAAAACTGGTGCAAACAAGACATGTCCACTGACCTTCAGAACTAAGAGAAAATAAATTTGTGTTGTTTCAGTCACTGAATTTTTGGTTGCTTTTTAAGGCAGCAATAGAAAATAAAACAGTAAGTGGACTTTGCTTATAATTATTATGATAGCCCCATTAGTTCTTTTCCTAAATAACATGATCAATGTTATTTTAAAATTATATATTGGGAAATTGCTTCTAGGCCTGGTGATTTATTTGGTAAGAGAAGTTGTCCCAAAATGACACTGGAAAAAAGGAACACTACTGGTATATATGAAATTCGATTGAAAAGACTATTTGGCTGTATCTAGTGAAGCTGAAAAATGCACATTCCCTGTATTTTCATTGTATAGTGCTACCATAAGAAATTACCACAAACTGGTAGCTTCATCATTAGACATGCACTCTTAATCTCTCCATACCATGGGTTTCACATCCACAGATTCAAATGATAGTAGAGCAAAAACATTTGGGTAAAATAAATAATTTGTTCTATACTGAACTCATATAGATTTTTTATATTATTCCTTCATGGCTTTTTACATAGAATTTTATCATATTAGGTTTTATAAGTAATCAAGAGAATATTTACATTGTGCAAGAGGACATAGGTATGTTATATGATAATACTGTGCCATTTTATAAGTGTACTGAGCATTTATGGATTCTGGTTCCATGGGGGTCCAGGAACCAATCTCCCATAGATACCAAGGATCACAGGGACAGCTTCTTGGGTCATAGCTCTGGAGGTTACCAATGTGAAATCTAGATTTCCCCAAAGTTGCTTTATTCTAAAGACTTTAAGAAAAAAAAAAAACTGTCCTGCTTTCCTGCTACTTCTGGTAGTTTACTGGCACTCTTTGGTGTTCCTTGGGTTGCAGAAGAATCACTCTTGTTTCTGCTATTGTCTTCACCTGGCCATTGTCTCTGTGCACATGTCTGTGTCCAAATTTTTTCCTTTTTAAAGGACACCAGTAATATTGGATTAAGACAATCTCATTATCACTTTATTATCTCTTTAATGATTATATCTCCACATAAAGTCACATTCCAAAGAATTGGGGTTAAGGGGTACAAAATATAAATTTTGAGAATACACAATTCAATCAATTACCAATGAAAGGCACTTCCATTTAGGAATATACAAGAAAAACTATTCCTACCAACAGTGGATTAGGATATCTCCCCCCTACGCACATCTTCATCAGCTTTTATTATTTTTTGATTTTTCGATGATGGTCATTCAAACTAGGGTGAAGAGAAACCTCACTGTGGTTTTTATTTGCATGTTCTTGATAGTTAGTGACCCTGAGCACTTTCTCCTGTGTTTGTTGACCACTCTATTTCATCATTTGAAAAATGCCTGTTCATGTTCTTTGCCCATTTCTTAACTGCATTGTTTGTTTTGTTGTTGTTGAGTTTGTTGAACTCCTTAAAGATTCTGGATATTAATCCTTTATCAGTTGCATAGTTTGCAAATACTTTCTCCTATTGTATTGGTTTTCTCTTCACTTTGTTGCTTCTTTTGCAGTTCAGAAGCTTCTTAGCTTCATGCAATCCCATTTGTCTATTTTTGTCTTCATTGCCTTTGCTTCTGGGGTATTTTCTAAGAAGCTTTTGTTTATTCCAATGTCTTGCAGTTTCCCTGATGTTTTCCTATATCAATTTGATGGTATTGGGTCATAGATTTAGGTCCTAGGTCCATTTTGAGTGGATTTTTATATAAGGTGTAAAGTAAGGATCTTGTTTCATACTTATGCATGCAGAGAACCAGTGTTCCCATTACTATTTGTTGAAGAGAATGTCCTTTCTCCAGGGACTGATTTCAGCTTGTTATGGAAGACAGTATGAAGATTCATCCAAGATTTGAAAATAGATCTACAATATGACCCAGCCATCCCATTCCTGGATATTTAGCTAAAGTGAATGAAATCAGCATATGAAAGAAGTAATTGTACCCCCATATTTATTGTAGCTCAATTCACAATAGCTAAGGCATGGAATCAACTCAGATGTCCATCAATTGCAACTGGATAAAGGAAATGTTATACCCATACAGTATGGAATACTACTCAGCCATAAAAGAATGAAATCTTGTATTTTGCAAAAAAGTGAATGCAACTGGAAACCATTACGCTTAGTGCAATATGCCAGTTTCAAAAAGACAGATATTATAAGTTTTCTCTGAGATGTGGCAGTTAATATAGAAAATGAAATATATATACGAATGAAATGGTTATTTGGTGATATTATTGTGGTTTTTAGCCCTTGTTTATACTTCTGTGAAACTGTGGCCCTCCTAATTTTTACTTGCTTGATATTATGCTTAGTGGTAAATTAAGTCTGTAAATAGAGTTGATTAAAATTATGGGTTTACAAACAGTGATGAAGAGAGGGCATAGAGGGAGTGGGATTGTGGGAGAGTTAGGGAGTGAGGAAAGTGGGGTTGTCTTCTTAGAACTGTACCTATGGAAATCATAAAATTTGTTCTCTTTATATTAATAAAAATTATAAAAAAGAAAAAGTACTGCATAAGGGCAACAGAATATAGATGTAAAGATATTCATTGCATTTTTACCATATTATTGGAACAAAATGCATATGATAATGATTATAGACAATTGTTTTTAAGTCTATTTTTCCCAAATATGTTCTATTACCTACCAATGAAATCTGTAAGTTTATGTGTATAAACATGGCTAGATCTCAAAAAAAAATGTTGAATGCAAAAGCAAGCTACACTAACAAAGTCTAGGTATAGTACTTTAAAGCATACAAAAAAATGGCATACATTATTTAAGCAGTTAAAAAGCAAACAAATTAAAAGCAAATGTATTGGGGCCAGTGCCATGGCATAGTAGGCTAACCATCCACCTGAAGCACCAGCATCCCATTTGGGCCCCAGTTCCTGCCCCGGCTGCTCCTTTTCCAATCCACCTCTCTGTTTATGGTCTGGGAAAGCAGTGGAATATGGCCTATGTGCTTTGGGCTCCTGCACCTACGTGGGAGATCCAGAAGAATCTTCTGGATCCTGTCTTCAGATCAGCCTAGCTTTGGGGGCTGTAGCAATTTGGGGAGTGAACCACTAAATGAAAGATCTTTGTCTCTTTCTCTAACTCTGCTTCTTAAATAAACAAAATCTTTAAATAAATGTATTAAGATTTAGTCAGATGTGACTACGTAGAAGCGGAGTGATGAAAAAAAAGCCTTTTAGTTCTAATATCACAGTTCTCTGTTTTAAAAGGTCTGCCCATTAGGAAAAAACAGTATCAGCATTCTAATGTAATAATTTATTATATAAATCGCTATGTTATTCACTTAATTTTCTAAATTGTTAACATATGAAAATTCCTTGATTCAAAAATTGTATAAATCCTAAGTATGAATTTTTCAGTTAATGTTTCTCATTTAAGAAGGAACTTGATGGATAAGCCATATCAAATTGGCTGGTTTCAGCACCATTAGTTCTTACTTAAAGCTATCAGATGTTTGTGAAAGCTCCAGGTAGGCAAATTTGCATTTTATTTTAGGTAAAAATTATTACAGACACACGTCACTTGCATACTACTTTAATGACACTTAACATCAAATATGTAAGGTAAAACAAAATACTATAACCTCAGCAGTGCTTTAGCAATTGAACGAAAATTCAACTTTCAAGGCCAAAATTAAACAGAATTTTAAAAGAATTATCTTCCCAACAGTGTTTTGCTGGTGTTATGCCAATCTTTCTCTCTCTGGTAATCTGGGAGTATTAGGAAGAGTGAACAGACTATTTGAGAGTGACTAGGAGGAAGCGTAGTCCAATGGCTAAGCGTGTGTGTGTTAGAAGACCCACCTAATTGGGTGCTCAGCCCAGAAACTTTCTGACTTAAAGAATAATTTTAAATTAGATTCCTGAAGTATTCATTTTTTTCTGTTAGAAACTAGTGAGTGATTTTCTGGACTTTATGATGGAGTTGACTAAGGAATAACTCGAGGACTGTGAAATTAAAAACAAAACAAAGCAAGTGTGGACATAGATAGAGATTTCTTTCATTCCTAGATGACCACAATAGGGAGAAGGCCCACTATAAAAGCAAGGGCATTTTGAGGGTTAGAGTTGTACATTTCTCAAAGTAAGGCAGGAGAAATTGTCTTCTTGTGTGGGAGCAGGGAATAAGCCAGAAAGGAATGGTGCAAGGCATAGTAATGAGCAGGTGTTAAAATCAGTTCAAGGAGAGGCTGTGAAGGAAACGCTGTTGAGACAGGTAACATGAACGTGAAGGTAGGAATGATAACCACAACAGGAACCTATTCATTCAGATATCTGTCAATGGATTACACCGCATACAGTGTTTTTCCTAATAAAATTATTTCATGTCTACCTTTCTTAAAGGCATACAGAAATGTATTAACAGAGATTTTCTGACTAATAGTAGTAGCTATATTTTTTATTAGAGATGTTAGAAAAAGAAAGAAAAAGTAATTTCGGTTAAATGTGTCGATCCCAAAATTACTGGCTAAATATTTAGTGGATTTTAGTGGAGACTTAATGAAGATGCACCAAGACTGCTATTCTACTTCATGCCACCTCCGACCTTCAAACCTAGGCTTGCCATTGGGATGTTGTATCTTAAAAATATCATGACATCCTTTTGCATTGTGGCTTTATGGAATGCTAAAAGGGCAAAGTCAGCTAGTGTTGGAAATGTAAGCTTTTGTTTAAACATGGAGAGATTTAGTTAAGAAAGTAGTAAATATTAGAATAGTCATAGAAGCATAACTAAGGTAAATGGACCAAAATAAATTTATTTGGAAAAGTTGTCCTCTTCTTTCATGTATGAGCTCAAAATATTTAACCCAGAGACTGTTTTCTTTTGCTTTCAAATTGTACTTTGACAATTAGAAATATTTTAAGTATTAGTGAAATAGACAATAATGTATTAGCCATGTAAATTATTGAATTTAAAAAAATTATAAATAAGCTCAATACAAATAACATTCCCCAATATAACCAAAATAGAATATAATCATTCATTATCCTGTTTCAAAACAGCTCTAAGATTATCAAAATAAACCAGAAAGAATATATAAAGATAAATAAAAAATATAGGCCCAAAACACAAACATATATACATACATATGTATGTATGTATATATATATATATATAATTGAGTTCCTTTTAGAAAAAAATTCAGAAAGGTATTTCATTTATTTTGCTAAATTTAAACTGAATCTGTAGGTTTCATTCTCTCTTTGAACACAACTTTTGCAACTGAGCATAATTTGGTCATTTTGATTATTATTCATGGTTTCTCTTTCTTCCTTGCTAGTTCAGAATAGATTGATATAATGATGTAATTTTTAACAAACTAATATGCTAACCCCTAATGCATGGTTAACATAATAATTGTAAAGAACTGTTACATCACATTTGACATTTGAATTTTTAATGTTTTATTCTCAAGAATAATTCTCCCTCTCCTTCTCTTCCTTCCTCTCTTCATCTGTTTTCCTTGGCATCCATACTCTAAGACTCTGTTCATGCTCAAGTCTCATATGTAAAATGATACTACATTTGCTTATAATCTACAAACATCCTCTTATAAACTTCAAATCATCTCCAGATTACCTATAACACCTAATTCAACACAAATGTTTTGAGAAAAGTGATATACTATATAGTTAAGGGAATAATAGTACGAAAAATACTGTATATTTTAAGTAAAGACACAATTTTTCTTCCAAACATTTTTGATTAGCAGTTAGTTAGATCCCAGGATGGGGAACCCATGGATACACAAGACTGCCTTCATATATGTCTACACACACATTAATTTGTTCTGCTTCCCTGGAGAACCCTGACTAATATTTTGAAAGATGACACTGTGGAAATATTGAGGAGCTTAGTGTAACATGGTAGGCAGAATAATGGTCCCACAAAGGTATTCATATCCTAATCCTGAATTCATTGACTGCAGGGAAAGGAAATTTGCAGAAGTGATTAAGGTTAGGGACTTTAAGAGGGGACGACTATAGGAGATCATCCTACTGAACCTACTTTAATCACACTGGAATACATTAACATCCTTAAATGTAGTCTTTTCTGCAACAGACAAATCAGAGATTTGAGGTGAGTCTGACTATTGGCACTGAAAATCGAGGAAGAAGGACACACGCTCCACAATGTAGTAGCCTCTGGAGGCTGAGGATTACCCGCAGTTCCCAGTCTGCAAGAAAATGAGTGAAAACTTGGCCCATCAACTACAAGTGAGTAAGTGGAAAACAGATTGTATCCTAATGCCCCTAAGATGAAAGCCACCCATGTTTCAGCCTGTGAACTCACCAGTCCTACCTGTGACCAGCAGAGCGTGATTGCTAGGCATAACAGTCAAGATGTTGCTTTGGATACCAAAACCCATGTCCTGAATCTGCTTCCAGTTCCATCTTCCTGTTAATTTTACACCTTGGGAGGCAGAAGATGATGGTTCAAGTACTTGTGAACCTGCCAATCATGTGGGTGACCCAAATTGAGTTCCCAGTTCCTTAGCTTTTGTCTGGACCAGCTCTGGGTATTGTAAGCACCTGGTGAGTGAACTAGTGGGTAGGAAATCAATCTCTCTCTCTCTCTCTCTCTCTCTCTCTCTTTCTTTCCCCAAAGTAAATTAATGAATAAATGAATGAATGAATAAAATACTTATGAAAATAACATGTATTAAAAAGGAAAAAATGTATTATTTTAAGCCATTGATTTTGAGATACTATTCTGTGGCAGTAAACTTCACAAAGTCTTGGAATTTATATCATCTTTACCTTAAAAGTCAATTTGCTAAAAATATGTATTGAAGCAAATAGAGATTTATAAATGATCCAAATATAAACCTTACAAAAATTCCCCATTCTCATGTATCCAAACCGCCTATTACTCTCTAAATATAAAAGTATAGAAAACGATGTTGCTGATACATGTTGAATCTAGGATTGATTGAGAATAACAAAGGGAAGTCATGATACAGGGGCTGGGCAGTTTTCAAGGCACTTCCTGGTTTTAAGATTTTCACTTTGCCCCAGTACTTTTCATAAGGGCAAATTGCACTATCCCAGCTCCTGGTCTGGAGTCAAATTTTGCTGTGTATTCAAAACTACTGTCATAAAACCAGTCACTTTCTCTATGATTGTTTGATAGATGACACTAACTAGACATTATCTGATCTCTCTGTGTATTCTTTCATAAGAAGAGATTGGTTCACAAGTGGATCCAATTTGCAACTTCCAACTTGTCTTGAGAGCCAGGGTTTGTGTTTGGTGGTTAAGAGTAAGAATTTTTTTTTTCCTTCTTTATAGTTAGCATACAAATGTGTAGACTAGAGCAGCTGAAATCACTTCATTGTCACAGGAAAATCCACTTCAGTCTGAAACATTCAGACAGAAAAAAGTGACATTAGATGATACCAATTAAAAATATATAAATAAATAGTCAAAGCTCAGAGCTAAATAAAGCAATACAAAAACAAAAATTCTAAAGCTTGTGTGATACTCTGAAATTTACTCTCATTATTTAAACAGGCTTCATTTGGGTTTTGTATTATTTCTAACAGAAACCAATTTAATTTTATGTTAAGGAAAATTAGATATTTTATGGTTTGGAACTTGAGGGTCACTCTTCAATAGTTGGTCTTACACACAATAAATTTACAAATGCCAAGTGCTTATTGTGGACTGGTAGTCACAAAAATACTTAAGAAAATGACAATAGAAGTTAATTTCAGTAAGTGGATGTTTAGCTTAGCAGTTAAGATACTTGCATTTTACTTCAAAATAACTGGGTTTGGTCTGGCTTTGGCTTCTAACTCCAGCTTCTTGCCAAAGTAGGTCTCAGGGTTGGGGGCAGCAGTGATGACTCAAGTAATGGGGTTAGAAATCTGGACTGAGTTCTGTCCCCAGCTTTGACAAAGTTCAGTTCTAGCCATTGAAGGCATTTGGGAGAGAATCAACAAATTGGAGTTCTCTCTGCCCATCTGTCTGTTTGTCTTTCTCTCTGATACTCTGCCTCACAAACCAATCAATCAATAAATAAGCAAGTAAAACTTTCAGAAAAAGAAATTAATTTCAGAAACTGAAAAGCTTCCTTATATCCTCTTCAGTGCTATTCTTTGGGTACTACCTTATCCACCTGGCCCTGATTCCTTAGACTAAGCTAGACTCCCATCCTTTGTACACTTAATGTAGTCCTATTGTATAATTTAGCCTATTGCTATATTTACCTCTTGCATTTAGTAAACTAAATTACATAGGATACTGAATTTACTATATAGAATATATATATATAGAACTTTTTTAACACATATTGGCTTAATGGAACTACAATGGAATTGACAGTTAACCTGCTTTTTACTTGTGTTAATAGACCCATGAATATATCTTTTACAAAGCAGTCTACAAGGCATTTTACCAATCTCTTAAGCATGTCTTGGTTCTCTAGATGTAAAAAGAAATAAAAAGTCTTGTTTGTCTTTAAAGCCTGATGCCACATTGAGTATTTAATCACTAATTAAAGATTCTTTAATTCAGGGAGATTATTTATAGAGTTTCACAAAGAGATTTCAAATGCACTATTTCTCACTCCCCAAATGGCAGGAGCTGGACCAGACCAAAGCCAGGAACCAGGAGCTTCTTCTGGGTCTCCTCTGTGATTGCAGAGGCCCAAGTACTTGAGCCTGCTTTCCCAGGCCATTTAGTAGGAAGCTGGATGGGAAGTGGAGCAGCTGGGACTTGAACAGGCACCCCTATGGGCTGCTGGGTCTACAGACGGCGGCTCTACCCACTATGCCACAGCACTGGCCCCTAAATCTCCATTTTTTAGATAAAGAAAATGAGTCTCAGAGAGGTTAACTGGTTTGCCTTGGATTGTGTAAAGAAGGGAGAAAATGGTTATGACAAAGCCTTTTCTTATATCAGACCTTAAAAATGGTAGCCCATTACTTATAGGAAAAAAGGCCCCTTCTATTTTGTGTATAGTGTACAAATTTGCATAATATAGTCATTAAATAGTTCTTCAGTCTTACTCTTGCTCCATACCCTTCTTACAGCCTACAAACAAATCCAGAGCAAATTCTCCTTCCCCCACCCAGAGCACTTTACCAGTTACTGTGATACCACAACATGCCACATTTTGTCACCATCAACTTGCAACCAGTAATGAACGTTTGTAGCCATCTGACTAGTGAATATCAAGTTCAGAATCTCATTATAAGGGTGGCTTCCTAAAACTATTTTCATTACACACCCTCTGAGTTTATGGTCCTCAGAATCTGAGAATGCTGGTTGTAGGCAGTTTATTTTTCAGATGATGCAATGTAAACATGTGAAGAGGAGGGAAAACAGGCCAGGGAAGAAAGATAAAAATCTGTATAATGTTTATTAAGCTGCTGAGACCTCTCAGTAACTGGGACTTACTCCTACCTGGGAACCATGGAGAACCAAACAAAATAGAAATCAGACTGACATGTGAAATATCCAGATAGATGAGACATTTAGTATCTAACTTTTTCTTTCCCTGACCCCTGCTCTAAGGCTTTCTCTAGGGAAATTCATTCTCTTCATCGTTAACACATTGAAACAGGAAAACAGAGAGATGCTGCAGAGAATGATTTATCTAAGACACTGACAATGTGGCCTAGAATTACCCAGCCTTCTCTAGTTGAAATTAGGTGTATTGAGTGGCTCTACCACAAGTAAAAAAAAAAAAAAAAAAAAAAGTCAGTGCACCCCAGGTTCTGCCGGTGTCAAGCATAGTTGGGGTTAAAGGTCTAGATATCGTCATGAATAAATATGTTTATATAGTCTTATATATAGTGGTGTCTGACTATTCATTTAAACAGAGTTCTCCACTTCTTGTGTAATACAATACACACATGATATAGTTTCATTGTTTCTGGAGACTTCTATTACTTTCCTAGGGCTGTAAAAAATTACTGGAAATACGTTGGCTTTAAACAACAGAAATTTATTCTTTCACAGTTTTGCAGACTGAGTCCAAAATCAGTTTCACCAATGTGAAATCAAGGTGTCTGCAGGGTTTCGTCCCCTCTCTAGCCTCCTGGGAAGAATCTACTCTTTCTGCCAGCTCTGATGGCTTCTGGTATTCTGACATTGGAACCATTTGGGAATTTTCTTTTTTTTAACTGACAAATACAAAGTGTAAACATTTATAGCATACAGCGTGATGTACACAAATTATATATATAATATATATTTTAAATATTCATTTATTTGTTTGAAAGAGTAACAGAGAGAGAAGGAGATGCGGGGGGGGGGCGGGGGGGGGGGTCTTCCATCTGTTGGCTCACTCCACAATTGGTTGCAACAGCCGGAGCTGGGCCGATCTGAAGCCAGGAGCCAGGAGCTTCTTCTGGGTCTCCCATGTGGGTGCATGGGCCCAAGGACTTGGGCCATCTTCCGCTGCTTTCCCAGGCCACAGCAGAGAGCTGGGTTGGAAGTGGAGCAGCCAGAACTCAAACCAGAGCCCATATGGGATCCCAGCACTGCAGGTAGCAGCTTTACCTGCTATGCCACAGGGCTGGCCCCAATATGTACATATTTTAAATGGCTCAGTCAAGGAAATTAATATATGTATTAGCTCACATTTATTTTGTAAGTGATAAGAATACTTAAAATCTATATTCTTAGGACTTTTCAGCTATGTACTATATTGTTATTAATGACAGTAACCATCCTATGTAACAGAACTCTTGAAATTATTCCTCCTGGTTCAAATGTTGTATCCCTTTGGCTAGGATTATGTGTAGAATCATTTGGATTATTAAAAAAAATCCCCTCATGAAGACCCTATTTCCTACTCTGTAGCAGTTGTCTTACAATTTTACAAATATTCACACTTTGAGTTAGTTCCGTTCAGTTCTTTTCAAATACTTACATTCTTGCAGCTCTGTTTATTTCAATTTCAATTTCAATTTCATTTTCCACTTAAGCCCGTCTTGTCTCCACTCAGAGCACATTTGAGCTCTGCAGGGATTATGGGAGCAAAGTGGTGTGGCATCCACACCACCCTTCTGTTCAGTGTAGCCTCCTCCAGTATTGGGAGAATGTGGAGGACTGTGGGAAATTACAAACATTTTCATCCCTAGGTAATTATGCAGCGCACATTTAGTGCAACTCGAGCTCAGTGTTGCAGCTCCGTGTGCGTAGGCTGTGGTTCTACTCATGGTACACAGGAGAAACATGCAGTCCTGGCACTCTCTAAAGTTTGCCACATTTTCCGGTGGTCTTAGTCAGGGTTGTATATGTATTGATGGATTTGGTCCTGTGTTTATGGAGGCTGAGAAGTCCCATGGTTTGCTGACTGTGAATGCAAGACCAGGAAAGCTAGAAGTGTAGTTTAATCTAAGTCTGAAGTCCTGGAAAGCAGGTGAGCCAATGGTGTAAATCCCCCAAAGGACAAATTCCTTCTTTCCCCATCTTCTGTTCTGTTATGACCTTCAGAGATTGAATGCTGCCTACTCACACCGCGGAGGGAAATCTATAACTCCACTGAATCCACAGATTCAAATATCAATCTCATCCAGAAAACCTTCCAAAACAGAACACTTGACCTGAGGACCAATGGTCATAGAAACTTAACTTGAGGTGAAGTTGACAGGAAAACAGGTTTACTCTTATGTGATCATTTACCCCACAGATTGCTGTAGTCCTGTGGTACTAATGTCTCCATTTATATTTTCCATAGCCACTGTCAGACCTATATAGGCATGTGCAGTCCACACAGCACACACACTGGGAGCTGAGAATTAAAAGGGACTTTATGCTGGTTCCCATTAGACCAATTGTTCCCCCCAAATGCCATCTCCCTATTTTTTGTTTACCTTATTTGATTAACACAAGTTGAATGTGTGTGAGTTTAGTAATTATGAAATTATCAAATCAGGGAATAAAACACCAATCTTCCTATCTAGCAGGAACTCTCAGTAGCCATCACAGCTCTTCCCAGAGCTCCTGGAATTGCTGACACAAGAGGTATTGCAGGCCTGAGGTGTTTGATAAGCATTTGTCTTCTAGAGACATATTGTGGTCAAATTGGAGGATAGTATCTGTGCAATAGTGTGTGATTTACCCTGTAGTTGTGCATTTTTGTCAAAAAGAAAACCTCAATATTTGTTTTAGTTCTCATTTTTTTTCTATATTTTGTAGTTGATTTCAAGGCTGGTAAATCATGTATTTTTTATAGCTGTAGGACAAAGATAATTTCCTACACAGTTGCTTTTTCCCATGTTATTTGTTATGAAAGTTTTTGATCTGGAATGTCCTCCTTCTCAGATCTGAGGTGGAGGCACTGGGATGTGTCAGGGACGTCAACTCTGTAATTTTTGTTTCTTTCATATTTTCATAGCTTAAAAACATTTCAAATGTTACCCTTGCATGTTTAGTGCCTGTGTTAGTACCTAGTCCTTTAATTGCACTATTGATCATTAACATTTAATCAGTTGCTACTTAAAAATATTCCTTAGTAAATGTACAAGAGTATTTCATAAAGTTCACAGGAAAATAAAAACAGATTGCTGTTAAACATTTCTAAAATCCATATTCAGCTTTTATAATATTCAACTTCCTTTAAACGTTTAAAGACTCCTTAATCGGTAAAGAATTTGACCTTGACCAAATGGATGCTGGGTTTTTACATTAATTTTTGGAGGCAACCTAAAACCTTAGAATGTGCTGGCAGATAGGAGTATCTCCATTTGCTCGGAGGCCTTGACAGTGATCTATAACACTTTCAGAGTACTAATTAAGGTGATCTATAGTGTGGGTTGGCCACGTGGTCAACAATGTGACTTAGGATGGAGACATTGGCTAATGTGATATGTATTCAAACTCTGGAGTGGCTACAGTCTATCAGCCATGTGGGTTTCAGCTGTATTTCTATGATGAACTCCAATTAAAATCTGCATGCCAAGGTCTATGTTAGCTTCCCCGATAGGTGACATTCTATAATAGTCACTCAACCAGGATGGACAAGAAACGCTATCTGCAGCTCCACAGAGAGAAACTGAAAGCTCCATGGCCAAGTGTTCCTGGGACTCTGCTGTATCCTACTTTCCCTTGACTGAATTAAATTGATATCCTTTCATGTAACAAATCATAATGCAGAATGACAGTGCTATGGTTTGAGTGTAACTTAAGTGTTTCTAATTGTACCAAAAGTTTGTCCACAGAGTGGTGCTATTTGGAGATGGTGGGACATTTAAAAGATTGAGTCTAGTGGGGGGTTCTTAGGTCACTATGAGCATGAGCTAGTTCTCATGTCACTCTTTGATTTTTCATATGAGGGTTCTTACAAAAGGAAAATTATAACCCCTCCAGTCTTCTTTTTGCTTCTGATTTGAAATGTAATCTTTTTCCCTCACATACTCTGCCATCTCTGTGGGCTCTTCACAAATGCCTGAGCCTGTGCCTGTCCCTATACCAATCTGAAACTTTAAGCTCATCCCATCACCATTACCCTGTATCTGGTATTTAATTTTAGTAATGCAAACCTGACTAATACAGATGGCAATAATAGCTTTCAGTGATTTCTGTGGGTTGTTCTAACAAAGTGGTGAAAATCAAGGTGGTCTTGGAAATCCCCTAACTTGCAATTGACAGACGCAAGGGTCGTCTTTTGCTTGGGCTCCTCTTCTTTTATAGCTTCAAATTAATAAACTCAATATTATTTAATCTTATATTTTTACCATCTGACTTCTATATCTAGCCCCAATATTACTTTAAACCTTTCCTAGACATGCACCCTCTATTTTGGAAAAATGCTTCAGTCAAGTGATCCTAGCTCTCTGCTAGCTCTCTACTATGGTTAACGTTTATAGTAATGCAAACCTCTATAGTAATGCCCAAACCTCTTTTTATCAAAAGCTATGAAAAATTTTTTCCTATACTAATTTAGGGATTGCCAAGTGATTTGGTTTAGCAAGCGGGCAATAGGAGAAACTTTAAAAGTGCTTTTATATTGGGCCTCACCCTGTTGATGATCCTAAGAGCCCGATGATATCATGTTAATAAGCCTGAACAGGTCTGCTGACTGGAGAAGGGTGTGTGGTATCCCAGAGGCCCAGAATGCCCCATCTAGCAGCCTGTCAACCATCTGATCCATGAGTGAGGCCATATTAGATTAGCTAGTTGTCTATTGACCTACCAACTAAACATAGATGCAAGAAGGAAATTCAGCTGATGTCATTATTCATAACTTAAATCTCAAGAAGAGAGTGGAACTGACTATACTGAAACAAGAATATGTGACTTAAGGGGCAATTGTATCAGAAGGATGGTCCACTAATGGGTCATATTGTCATCACAAGGTTATGCAAGCAATGGAAGAACAAAATTTTATTTACTGGAAGACATACAGCTCTTTGAATGAAGAGTACTATATAAATGAGTTACTTATCCATTAGAGTTGCTCCTACTTTTGGAGTGGGATTTATAATTTGTAGCATACACTATACTGCAACATTGTCTCAAGGTAGGCATATTAAGAAAACAGGTTGTTTAAAGAAGTTCATTTATATTCAAATTAGATCCATAATCTAATCTATAATATTTTGGCTGCACTAAATAGCGACTGTGATTGCAACTCTTTAGGAGGCAATAGAAAAGCAATGGTTTTTGATAATGAGTTTTTACATTAGTGAATGCATTAGGAATTGTAAGGTAGATGCAACACAGTAATGTGTAGATGGGTTTTATCTATTGCAATGTGTAAGATATTTTAAGTTCATGCTTAAATTACAATGTAAGCCTTTCTAAAACTTAAATATTCAAGACTATTTTATGTGAACAAAACACTCCACTTATGAACTGAATTTTATCCCTCTCAAACTTCATGTATTGAAGCTCTAACCTCAACATGACTACATTTGGTGGAAACACCTTTAGAGTACTTAGGTGAAAAGAAGTCATGACTACAGTCATCTAATCCAGAAGAACTGGCATTCTTAGAAAAGGGAGCGACACCACCGATGTCTCTTCCAAGGGAGCACAAAATAAAGGCATGTAAAGACACAGCAAGAAGGTGCTCAACCGCAACCCAGAGAAAGGTGCCTCAGAAAACAGCAACCCTGCTGCTGGACTTCTAGTCTCTGCAGAACTGTGAAAAATAATTCGTTTTGCCTAATCCATCAGTCTGGGCTATTTTGGTCATGACAGCCCAAATAAAGTACTATATTCCCTATGGGTTAAAATGGAATTTATACTTTCCTCATTATAGTTTCTTGCCTTTTACCCATCGTTTTTCAATTTGTTGTTTCTAGGAACTGCATGGTGCTTATTTTTCTGGAACCTAATTGAAGTATGTAAATCATTTTAATTAGACTTTCCATGAAATATTAAATAATGCAAAATTCATTATCTCTGACCTCTTTAAAAATAATAGGTAAGATTTTACTAATCTTTTAATTATGTTTGTATTTATTTTATGTGCTTAAAATAAAATGAACAATAAATATTAAAAATAAATATTTTTAGACTACTACATACTGAACATTTGTGTCTGAACTTAAAAAAACAGAAGGCAAAATGAAATTAAGACATATTCCTTATATGGTACATTATATCTTCGTGGTTATGCTTTTTACACACTTGAAAATGAATGTCACACAGATTAAAAAGCAACAGGTATAATTACTATATAAATATGTGGATAAGCTGTTCTTCTTAGTACTGTTTTGCCATTTTGTTCATTCCAAAAATACATAATGAACCAATAAAGGGGTATCATCTTAACAAAAATGTAAGTTTCTGAGATGTCTCCACAATCCTAGAAGGAATGATATGAAATGAATAAAAAGTTATTTCATGCTCAAAGTAATTAAAACTTTGGAGTGAATGATAGTGGTGCATCATTTGAATAAAGAAATATAGAACCATAGAGAGACAAAATAATAGTTTATTCTTGATTCTGAGTGAAGTAGAGGATCCTCTAAAAAGCAAGAAAAAAGGTGAATTGGCTAATGTGATAATACAACAAATAAGAAATGAGAATCTTAGGTTTAAGTAGATTTTCTTTTTGAAGAAAAAAACCCAAAAGTGAAGGAAGTTACAAACCCCAAAAGAAAAAGAGTAGGATCATACCAAAGAAAAAGAGTAAGATTATACCAAAGTTTCTGACCGATTGAATAAGAATTGGCTAGGAAGCTGATGCTATAAAACCACACCACCATTTTCATCTTCTAAGTCTTGTTAAACGTTGACAAGAAAGGCTTATTCAATTATGATCCTAGTCCATGTTCTGCTGTTCTAACAGAACAGCACATACCAGGTAATCCATATTGAACAGAAATGTACTGCTCGTAGTTGTGAAGGCTGGGATGTCTGATATTGCGAGGGTGTATTTGAGAGCTGCTGTTTCTTGTATCATTCCAGGGTGGAGGGGCAAAGACAGGGTGAGAGGGAAAGAAAAGAGGGTACATTTGTCCTTCTATAGGAAATCCACTTCCAGAATAATAATTTCTCTCTTGGAATAATGGTATTAACCCATATATTCATGAATGGAAGCTGATGGAAGACCTTTTTCTGTTTTTCCCCCTCTTTCTCTGTAACTCTACCTCCCAAATAAATAAATATTAAAAAAGAACCCAATCCATGGCATTTTTCACCTGATCTCCTTTAACTTCTGTCCTCATATATGAGGCTATTTCAACACATTCTTGGAGAAGTCAAATTAGAAAAAAAATGTTTTAGAATCCATGAATAGATTTTGAATAATATGCATTTTGCAGAAGCTTTTTGAAGACTCCTTGTAGAAAATATATTTATTCCTTCTCAATAGTTTCCAAACTCTGTATTCACACCAGTATCAACTCAAAAGCTCAAAGTCGAGAAACTCACCTAAATCTAACATGGGTATCACTGAAGACACAACTAATTCACAGGAGAATTCCTCTCCAACTGTGAGCATGCAAAATTAAACAAATTATGTATTTCCAAAACACAGTGGAGAGACCTATATGGAATAGACATTCTCATCCTAGACAGAATCAACAGGAAAGACAAAATGAATAACAAGCTCCAAGTAAGTAAAAAAAAAAAAAAAAGCCAGAAGTAGAAACAACATTGAATATTAAGACTCCGGAATAATCTGTTCCAACATGCTGACTTCTGGACACATTGGTGTGGGAGTTGAACTCTAAACCCTGGACAGCTCCACCTCCTTGGCTTTGCAAGACTCAGCCAACAGAACAGCTCCTACAGGTAGGAATCTCTTCTCTTACCTGCAACTCTCAGGATGGTGTTCCACTTTAGTAGGTCTTCAGCTCTAGAGTCCCAGAAGCAGCCCCACATCTAAATCTCTACTAGGTCTAATGGGAACTGTGTGGTTTGCTCCAACTGCCCAGCTCCACTGGACTTACCTCTGGTCTGAACTCTGTCTTGCGTTTCCACACTTGAGGCAAATCTCTCCCAGGCTCCTAGGCTGTCAGAAGCAGCCTAACTGGAGACTCTCATGGTTCAAAGCCCTTGTACTTTGCAAAATTAACACAGTGGAGACAACATCAAGGCATACTGTTTGCATCCTCTGGAGCAAGAGGCTAAGGGGATGCTGTGCCTGGATTTAGAGAGCAGAATGTTTAGGCAGCCCTGGGCAGTGAAGCTGGGGAGGATGCCCTGAATCCAGCCCTCAAAACCATTCTAGTCTAAAAGAAGTATAGCAGGGGCGTCTGCTTTCACTATCCAAATCCACTTCCACAATTTCACCTATTTATTTGTGCATTTATTTATTTTACTTTTTCAAATGTTAATATATATTAATACAAAGAAATAGATTCAATGTGGTTCCTGGTACCAAGTTTGTGTCTCAGTTTTTTCTGTGCTGATATAACAAAATATCACAGATTGGATAATTTACAATGAACAGAAATGTATGTAATCTTGGTTCTGGAGGGAAAGAATTCCAAGATCAAGAGTCTGGCATTTAGAGAAACCTCTATACTGCAACCTCCCATTGTGGTATGCTGAGAGAAAGTGACAGACACAAAAGTGTACCCAATGCATCCTTTTATAAGAAACTACTCCTGTGGTAATAAAACCACTCCTGAGGTAATGGTATTAATTTATCTTGAAGGTGGAGCTCACGAATGTGACTTTTAAAAGTCACATATTAATGTCACGATAACAATTAAATTTCAGCAGGAATTTAGGAGGGCAAAATATTCAAATCATAGAGAACCTGTCTTCTGTGTCTACAGTTTTTTTTCATTATAGTTATATAGCATCTTCTATATATTTACCTGAAATACTATATTTATAATTGTCTGACTTCTCAAAGCATCAAATATCTATCTACACTAATAATTAAGATTACTTTCCCTGATATTTGTTCTGACACTTAGTAGGTGTTCAATCAGTGTCTTTTAAAATAAATCATAAATTTATTTTATGATCAATCAAAAATTATTTACCCCAACTGGACATGATATTTTAACAAGATTTCAAAGACATTATGCTTAAGTAATCTGCTCAATTATAATCTATAACATGGATTTAACATGGGGACTCCATCTTATAAGAAATGAAATATTTATTTGATCATTCTGTTTTATACATTTATGCTTATTGGTCTAATTAAACCAGTTTCTTTGATTGTTGAATTATAAATTTCTGCACTAGTGATTTAACTATTAGCTTTTTATCTGTATTCTTGTATATAAATATAGATCTTTACGTGTTCTAAACTCCTAGCAGTTATTAAGCTGTTGATAATGTATTGAGTGAATTATCAGCTCCTTGAAATATTTAAATCTTAGAATCAAGCACTTTGATGATATTAATTAATTCTTTTAAAAAGCTTTGATCATGTAATTTGTTTTGATTCAGTTTGCTCTGAGATCCAAACAAATCTACTTATTTATCATAATCTAAATTACAAGTTCATGAAAAATAGATATGACTATATGCAAAACTTAAGAAGTCCATTTATATCTAAAGCTAAATACTATAAACACAGAAATAGAAATACACAATTGGATATGAATTAGGATATGATATAGTATGAATTGAAATTGTTTGAGTTGCTCTTGAAGATTTGAAAATGACATAGAAAAACTTAAGTATATTTTATTGCCATGATTCTGCTTTGGATTAAAGAAGAATTGTTGGATGAGCCAGATATGCACTGGTTGTTTTTTCACATTAAGAATACTATAACTAATTGAGCACCAAAAAGGAAACCTGTTAAAGTGAAATGAACACTATGAGAAACGGTGACTTGATCAGCCCTCACCCTGACTGTTGATGAGCAATTTGATATGTTATCCCTCTTAGTATTTTTTTGTTTGTTCTACTTAACACTTTTGGTTGAATACTGTAATCAATACACAATTCTTCTGAAGTGCTGAAACTTAACTGAAAAGTGATCACTGTTAAATATAAGAGTGGGAATAAGAGAGGGAAGAGATGTGCAATTCAGGACATGCTCAAGCTGACTTACCTCAAACGGTAGAGTTAGAAACATACCAGGGGATTCCAATTCAATCCCATCAAGGTGGCATGTACCAATGCCATCTCACTAGTCCCAGTGATCAATTTCTGTTCACAATCGATCATAATGATAGGACTAAGAGCCAAAGGGATCACATAAACAAGACTAGTGTCTGTGAATACTAGCTGATAGAATCAAAAAGGGAGAGAATGATCCAACATGGGAAGTGAGATATACAGCAGACCCATAGAATGGCAGATGTCCTAAACAGCACTCTGGCCTCAGAATCAGCCCTTAAGGCACGCGGATCCGGCTGAAAAGCCCATGAGAGTATTTCAGGCATGGAAAGCCAAGACACTCGGGGGGGGGGGGGGACCTAAATGAAAGATCTCCATGAGTGAGATCCCAGTGGAAAGAATGGGTCATCAAAGAAGGAGGTACCTTTCTCTGAAGGGAGGAGAGAACTTCCACTTTGACCATGGCCTTGTCTAAAAATTATCAGAGTCAGTGAACTCAGGGGGCTTCCATAGCCTTGGCAGCTCATGACAAGAGCCTGGGGTGATTACTGAGGCCATAAACAAGAGTGTCAATTTGTTAAGTCAACAACAGGAGTCACTGTGCACTGACTCCTCATGTAGGATCTTTGTCCTTAGTGTGCTGTACATTGAGATTTAATGCTATAACTAGTACTCAAACAGTATTTTTCACTTTATGTTTCTGTGTGGGAGCAAACTGTTGAAATCTTTACTTAATGTATGCTAAACTGATCTTCTGTATATAAAGAGAAACAAAAATGAATCTTGATGTGAATGGAAGGGGAGAGGGAGTGGGAAAGGGTAGGGTTGTGGGTGGGAGGGACGTTATGGGGGGGAAGCCATTGTAATCCATAAGCTGTACTTTGGAAATTTATATTCATTAAATAAAAGTTAAAAAAAAGAATACTATAATAGAGAATACACACATACTTTTAGATATATGTTAATGTATTTTAATTTGAATATTTAGTTTTGTATCTGCTGCTTTGTTAAATAAAAATAAATATTTTAAGGAAGAAAAATGACCTCAACTAATTAATTATCATGTTACTTTGCTCAGAACACAGCATTTGGAGGATACATAAAGTAAATTTGAAAAACAATTGGCCGGCACCATGGCTCAATAGGCTAATCCTCCGCCTAGTGGCGCTGGCACACCAGGTTCTAGTCACAGTCGGGGGTGCCGGATTCTGTCCTGGTTGCCCCTCTTCCAGGCCAGCTCTCTCCTGTGGCCCTGGAGTGCAGCGGAGGATGGCCCAAGTGCTTGGGCCCTGCACCCCATGGGAGACCAGGAGAAGCACCTGGCTCTTGGCTTCAGATCAGCGTGGTGTGCCGGCCACAGCGCGCCGGCCGCGGCGGCCATTGGAGGGTGAACCAATGGCAAAGGAAGACCTTTCTCTCTGTCTCTCTCTCACACTGTCCACTCTGCCTGTAAAAAAAAAAAAAAAAAAAAAAAAAAAAAAATCAAATCATAAAATTAAAGGAGGATATAGAGATACATTCTCTCACTTCTCACTTAATAGATAAACTCTTTGTTGTATTGGTCAGTGACCTCATAGAATCCTTGCTAAAATAGTACCTCTTACTGTTCAAGGCAAGTCTCTTAAATTCATAAAATTTCCAGCCTTCAGGGACTTACAGTGTAAACCTATTTCCCTTTTAAATTTTCTTTTATTTGTTAAATATATATTTACCTTGTAGAAGCATCTCTTTTGTTGTGAATCATTTCAAATGTGTATTTCAAAGGTCTCCCATGAGTATTCAAAATGCAAAAACTACTTCATATAAGATAAAACATTCCCTGACATTAATGTCATTAATATTTCAGAGTGCACAGTATATCTGCATTTGTGTTTGTAGTAAACAAAGCCTACAGATATGAGAGGAAAGTGCTCTCTCGGCACCCTTTCATCATCTCATGACGATTCCATTCCCCCTCAGGATTAACTATACCTATATTGATTGTTCATTATTCAACCTATCATCATTTTTTGAAACAAATATATGTTGGGTCATGTTATAAGTACATATCCTCTTTGGCACTACACAAAGAGCAGCCTAACACATTTATAAAATTTATAAAACTAACAAATTTATGTACTTACAAATACACATGATACTGTTTTTATGGTTTTGAAATAATTTAAACAGTAACAAAGTTTTACACACTTCTATTTCCAGTACATTAAATACTTTATTAAATATAATGTTTTTGAGACAATCATGCTAAAACATGATTCCACAGATAATACAAGTAACAAGATATATATAATTCCCATCCAAGAAAAGCTCACATGTACACTCTCATGATGCAGTACACTATAAGCATTTATGTATTATTTATCTCTGTTGATTTTTGTTTTCTTTTGTTAAGAAAATCAAACTGCAAGGGACATTTTAACAATGTTTACAGACACATAAACTTTATTTGCTTTTTTTAATCTAAGCTAAGAATTGCTGGTACAAAGATTATATGTTTCTTGTCCATTAGATATTATATGTACATAAAATGCTCACCGGAATATTTGTACCAATTTACACTCCAGATAATAATATATGATGGTTCTTTCTTCACCAATTATTTGATATTATTCTTAGAATTTTCATTTTTTAATTTTAATAACATAAATTATAATAACATAAATTAAGGTGATTTCTAATTATACATTCTTGAACTCACAGAAAAACATTTCATGTTTATTTGCATATTTTTCATGAATTGAGTACCTCCTTGCCCATTTTGCTAGTTTATTCTGTTATTATTTGAAGTTATATACATTAGCTAATTTAAATTGTAAATTTTTCTTTCTGAAGCTTTTATAATCACATATTTTCAATTTTAAAGAGAACAAATTATGCTTTTATATGTTGTCCAATGAATTCTTAATTATTCTTGGATTCTAAATATGTGAAATATATATAAATGTGAAATATTATTATTTTTATATATTATATATAATAATATATAAATGATTTTTAATATATATTATATATATAAATGTGATATATTATTATTTCTAAGAATGAGACAAACATTTTTCTTTGTGAGGGCTACTAGAATGACCTGGTATCTTGTAGTTAGTAAGCAAGGTCATTGCCTTATAGGATATATAAATTATGAGAATTATAACAATCTTTCATGTTTTTATTTTAATGATATGATCTGATGGCTTTTCATCAAAATGTGGAACTTCAACCTAATCAGTAATTCTTGTAAAGAGTATCGTTGAGATGTTTTCATTTAAGTGAATTTTATGAGAACAGTATTAATCTGAAATTTATGAAGTTGATTACACTAAAATTTGTAAGTATAATATAGATTCATAGAAATCCAGGATATATATATCTAAAATAACTATCAACATAAATATTCCATTTTTTATTATTATTTTTTTGACAGGCAGATTTAGACAGGTGCTTCCTCCTGGTCTCCCATGCTGGTGCAGGGCCCAAGCACTTGGGTCATCCTCCACTGCCCTCCTGGGCCACAGCAGAGAGCTGGACTGGTCGAGGAGCAACCGGGACAGAACCGGTGCCACGACTGGGACTAGAACCTGGGGTGCCGGCGCCACAGGCAGAGGATTAGCCTAGTGAGTCACGGCGCCACCCTAAAGATTCCACCTTAAGTAGGGAACACACCTGACCTCTCTAGACCATTTTGCCCAGGTTAAAAGAAACAGCTTTAATTATTCTCATTTACATAGTTCCCTTTTCTAAAGACAATAATAATGAATGGCAAGTTTTATATACTAAAATTATTTTAATGTATCATATTAAAATGATTTGCTTTCCCTATCTCATTTGAGTAATATTTGATTACTTTGGGTAGTCTATCTCAAAATCACTGTACCTCAAACTTAATTCCTAGTTTCCTCATTCTAATGTTACTGCCATATTTTTCTCATTTGGTGATATCACTGCACTCAGGAACCCCAACTAGAAATATCTTATGTATTTTTTTTTAATTTTTTATTCCTTAAACTCAGTTTGCAGATTCAGCCATTTCAATTCTTATTTTATATTACCTGAGAATGTAAGTGTATAAGTAGATACTTGTAAATGCATACATTATTCCATATTCAAATAACCTTATATTCCAAATTCAACATAGCATTGACCTAATTTGGTTGATCAAATTCTCACTGACCAATAAAATAAAATCTTAATTGCTTATCTATCAAACACATTCACCAAAACAAAACATTAGAATATAATAACTAAATTATCTCACAAGGATGGTGGCAATATGCCTATACTCAAAATTGATGAAGCTGATAAGTAGAAATGGTTTCTTTGCGATTAAGTTGGAATATTAGTGTTGTTGTAAAGAATGCTTTATGTATTCTTGTATTTGAGATCTGGGACAAGACTCCAAGTCTGAATTGATTTAAAAGAAACCTCCAGGAACATCTGGGGTCGTATTCAAGTTTTGAGAAGAGATTCCAGGTCTGAATCATTCTGCAAGGGGCACCCAGGGATGCCTGGAGTCTGAAAGGCTGTGCTGAAGACTTGGGGATGCCAGTTCAAACTGTTCCACTGCAGAATGCCAGAGGGACTGTAGCCATCTGGACAAAACAGAGCTCTCACAGAGCCAGGCCTTCTTTTATCTTCTTTAGTCTTTTCTATGATCAATAGGAAGGTTTATCAGCCATGAGTAATTCTGCATCCAATCCAATGGACTCACACTTAGGTTTCCTCCTTTAAAAATAAACAAATGAACAAAAAAACCTCTTAGACTAAATGTGCCAGACAAGAAAAAGCTTATTTTCTCTTTCACTTATTCAAAACTCATTCTGGGGACAGTTGTAAGCCTTATTAGGCTCTACCTTCCTGAAACCAAATTCAAATGAAAAGTAGATGATATAATGAAAGACCCGTTATTAAGTGGTCCTCTATCCACTCCCTAGGGCTTATCCACCCCAAGCCCAGCTTGTTTTAGCACTAAAATCATCGTGCTCCCCAACCCCCGCCCCGTTTCCCTCAGGCATTGATTCTCTTTTACCTCCTGTTGTCACTGTCTGATGATGGCTTCTGAAAGGCGAGTCTGGTGGGAGGTCTTTGGGTCATTGCAGACATTCCTTGGAAGATGGTTCTCCTGAGGAGTTCAGGTATTTCAGTTCAAATTCACGATAGGTTATCACTCTCTTTTCTGGCTCACGAAGCGATTACTGCTGCCATATTCACCATAGCCAGCCTCCACCGATTCTGGGCCTTGAGGGCCTCCTAAATCTATAACCTCAAACCACACAATGAGATAAACATTTTCTTTCCTGAAGAAACTCTCCTTAGGAATTTTAGTTAAGGTAACAAAAAGCAGATGAGTGCAGGTAATTGGTAATGAGAAGCTGGTTGTTACTATTTACTATACCTGAAGCTGTGGAGGAGCCCTTGGGTTTGCTGGGAAGGTTTGAAACAATTCAGTGAAGGAGGCTAGAGAAAGCCCAGAAGGCTACAAGCTGAGTGCTTCAGAGAATTCTGATGTGGGCGCGTGTCGCTCCCCCTCTTCGCGGAGGAACGACACTAAACCCTGTCTAAGATTCCTATCCGAGTCACGGCACCATTATGTCACTCCCCCTCTTCGTGGAGGAACGACACAGGACCCTGCACTGTTCTTTTGTCTGCTCGGCCCTCCCCGGGTTTGCTGCTGGTTCTTCCCGGATTGGCTACCGTCCTTCCACCTCCATGGAAGGGCGGTTCCCCCTGCCACTTTCCCCACTTCCGCGGGGGAGCGGCACACCGCCGGCCGGCTCTCTCAGGGGCTGCTCAGGTGTTCCTTCAGGTGTTCTTGGTGCATGTTGTCTCTCTCCTCCTTTATAGTCCTCTTCCACCAATCCCAACTCTGCTACCCACACGCCGAGTACGCTGCTCTCCTCCAAATCAGGAGCAGGTCCTGCTGTTTATTGGTTGAACTGGAGGCAGCTGTGTAGAAGCTGTTACTCCCTTCTCAGCGCCACATTGTGGGAGAGCAGATGCATAGAATAAGTCTTAATTCCAGTAACAGTCTAGTCCGAGTTGCTCCCCACAGATCCCCCTTTCTTTTTATTTTTGGCATTGATACGCGCCTGTCTTCGGTGCCCCGCGGCACACACTCTGCTCTGCTTGCTAGAGTTACCCACAGGTGCTTACAAGCCCTACCAATCAGGCAAACCGAATCCAGGTCCTCTCTTCGCCATGTTGTGAGGAGGTTTTTAGGCGCTGATGCGTGCCTGTGTTCGGTGCCCTGCAGCGCATGCTCTGCTCTGCTAGAACTGCCTGCAGGTGCTTACAAGCCCTATCAATCAGGCAAACCAAATCCAAGCCTTCTCATTGCCGTATTGTGGGGAGACTTATTGGTGTTGATAACGTGCCTGTCTTCGGTGACCTGCAGCGGGTAAGCTGCTAGCCGCCAGCAGGTGCTTATCGTCTTACTAATCAGGCAGACCGAATCCAAGCTCTCTCAATGCTGTGTTGTGGGGAGGCCTTATTTTTCTCTATTTCTCTACCTCCGGGCATTCCTATCTCTCCTATTTTACTTCTATCTGCCAGCATTCCTATTTCTCTCATTTTACTTCTAAACTTCTTTTTCTCTTATCCCCGCAGCTTCCCGGCGCCCGCCCCAAGGATGCTTCTCGGCGCCTCACCCTGCGGCGGCTTCCTGGCTCTGCGCCGCTTCCCGGCTTTGCGCGCTCCACGGTCTCCGCGCCCTTTGCGCCCGCAGCACGGCCTTTGCGCCAGCCCCGCGTTCCCTATCTACTTGTGCCCCACGCGCTCTCTCTGCACGTGGCGGCTTCCGCGAATCACACAGCCTAGCTTACGTTTCCGCCACCGGTATTCAGTCTAAGTTCCCCAGGCTAACCTGGCGAAATCAACCTAGCTTATGTCTGCGCCTTTCGGTTTGGCTTCCCGTCTTTTGCTCCCCGGGCTAATCTGACAGGTTCCAACCTAGCTCACGCGTCTCTGCCTCTGGTTTTAGCTTTTCGCCTTTTGCTCCCCGGGCTGACTTGAAGAATTCCAACCTGGCTTCCATCTCCGCCTCAGCCTGCCCCCACGGCTTCATCCTCCCTAACCTTTTTTTCTCTACCCGGTATGTTTCCTAACTTTTCTTCCAACAATATTCCCCTCTCATTTCTCCTGGCTTCTCCCCACAGTCCGTATCCGATTCTAAGTTTCTTCTAGGTTTCACTTTTGCTTTTAATCTCCTAGCTTCCCCGCCATAGTCCGCATCCGAGTCTATGTTTCTTCTTACTTTCACTCTCACTTTCAATCCTAGCTTTCAATCCTAACTTCTTTCCCACAGTCCGTATCCGAGTCTATGCCTAGGCTTTTGATAGCTTCTTCCGGCACCTTTTCCGTCCGGCTTTTCCCTAGGCTCTTTGCTAGTCTCTCTCTCCGGTATTTTCCCACTTCTTCCCATTTCTTCCCTCCTGGGTTTCCCTATCCAAGTCACGGCACCATTATGTCGCTCCCCCTTTTCATGGAGGAACGACACTAAACCCTGCCTAGGCTTCCTATCCGAGTCACGGCACCATTATGTCACTCCCCCTCTTCGTGGAGGAACGACACAGGACCCTGCGCTGTTCTTTTGTCTGCTCGGCCCTCCCCGGGTTTGCTGCTGGTTCTTCCCGGATTGGCTACCGTCCTTCCACCTCCATGGAAGGGCGGTTCCCCCTGCCACTTTCCCCACTTCCGCGGGGGAGCGGCACACCGCCGGCCGGCTCTCTCAGGGGCTGCTCAGGTGTTCCTTCAGGTGTTCTTGGTGCATGTTGTCTCTCTCCTCCTTTATAGTCCTCTTCCACCAATCCCAACTCTGCTACCCACACGCCGAGTACACTGCTCTCCTCCAATCAGGAGCAGGTCCTGCTGTTTATTGGTTGCACTGGAGGCAGCTGTGTAGAAGCTGTTACTCCCTTCTCAGCGCCACATTGTGGGAGAGCAGATGCATAGAATAAGTCTTAATTCCAGTAACAGTCTAGTCTGAGTTGCTCCCCACAGGCGCGGAAGAATGCTGATAGAAATGTGGATAGTATGGCCGGCGCCGCGGCTCACTAGGCTAATCCTCCGCCTGGCACCCCGGGTTCTAATCCTGGTCGGGGCACCAGATTCTGTCCTGGTTACCCCTCTTCCAGGCCAGCTCTCTGCTGTGGCCCGGGAGTGCAGTGGAGGATGGTCAAGTCCTTGGGCCCTGCACCCCATGGGAGACCAGGAGAAGCACCTGGCTCCTGCCATCTGATCAGCGCATTGCGCCGGCCGCAGCGCGCTGGCCGCGGCGGCCATTGGAGGGTGAATCAACGGCAAAGGAAGACCTTTCTCTCTGTCTCTCTCTCTCACTGTCCACTCTGCCTGTCAAAAAAAAAAAAAAAAAAAGAAAGAAAAAGAAAAAAAAGAAAGAAAGAAAGAAATGTGGATAGTAAAGACCAAACTGATGAGGTCTCAGACGGAAATGCGATTCCTATTGGGAATTGGGCTAAAGGCCACCCTGCAGCAAGGAGCAGAGAATTTGGCTGTGTTGTGTGCCATCCCAAGAGCTTGTGTGAATCGGACTTAAACGTGGCAGACCGACTTGTTTGGTGGAGATTTCAAGGGAGTAAAGTGTCCAGTGGCAGCCTGGGTGTTAACAATGGCTCTTAACTCTTAGTATATTTTACAGTAAGAATGAGAAACAGGAAAGTTTTAAGATATGCAGATTTGCCAGAGAATGAATGACAAGGTGGTGGTAAGTGTGGGACACGAAACTGCTACTGAGACATTGCTTACTGAAGGGAAACACTCATGCAAGATGCCCAACTAAAATAAAATAGAATAAAATCTTTCAGAGCAAGACAAAGCCAGAAAGACCCTGAACACTCCCACCTCCTTGAGACTGCCTCTTCCATCAAGTCCTATCACTGCCACATTAGAGACACAGGAGGAAAATTTCGTTTCAAGATCTTCCAGGGAGGAGTCCATTTATGAAGGAGCTCCAGGCACACCTCATGGTGGCAAATCCTGGCATTGTTCACCTAGTTCTGGTTTTGGAGGCACACAGAAGCCAAGAGTTATGGGATCATGGCAGCTTCCATTTAGACTTCAAAGTGAGGCCAGAGGCAAACTCTTATGGGATAAATAGGGTTTATCTCCCCCAAACTCATGCAGCTGTTGGGAGTCTGAAAGAGATATACAAACATAGACCAAACTACTCCTGAAACACAGATCTTACTTGATACCTATTCAATCTGTAAGCACCAAATAGTCAAGAAACTGGCCACGGGAACGGAACACTCATGAACCAGGTACTAGATACAGCATTTGCGGTGGTTTAGTAATAGAGACAATGCTGAAGGGGAAACTGAAATGCAGCGTGGGAAACAGCAGTCCAAACAACAGGCTCAAATGATGGCAGTTGCTGTAACCACTGTGTGACCTTAGTGCCAACACTTGGGGGCAGCCAACCATGGGTGAAGACAGGAGATAGTGTTTTCTGTGAGGGAAGCTGTGTCACTGATTCAAGGAACTTCTCCAGTGGAAAAGGCCACTTGGTCCCTACCTCCGAAGCAAAGTAGGGAGATATTGGAAGTGGAGAGGAGGACTCCAGTTCCCTCAGGTACTTATCTGAGGACTTATGGAACCTGGGGCTCAAGTGTCTCTCACAATTCTTATTGTTATCGCAATCCTGGAGTCATGGATGTTGCTGAAGGTCACATGTGAGAATATTGACTTTCTATTTACTATTGGAGCTTCTGAAAATTGCTGTTGCTCGTTGCAGGGGACATCAAAAAAGGACTAGCCACATCATCAGAGGAAAGACAATGGCAGATCAGTTTAGATGAATGCATAAGGGTGTCACAGAATATGACAAGATTTTCCCAATGCCATAGTACAAAATTCAAGAACAGCCAGTCTCTCTAGGAGATCTACTTTTGTTAGAAACTTTGAGAAGGAGATTCCTGTCCGACAGATTCCAGGCTCTGTGGAAAAGAGTCTACCAGGTGCTACTTACACTCCTACTGCAATTAAATTACCAGGTATTTCTAGATGGAACTGTATGAAGAATTGAGCTTTTATCCCTTAAATTCTCATGGGCACACTCAGAGGATAACTCTGCATACCCTTCTGAGCCAACTGAGGACTTCAATTTTATCTTCAAAAGGCTAAACTAATTCAAAAGATTAATGCAAAAATGATGGTTATACAGGGATTCCTGTAGTGGCAAACCTCAAACTCCTCAAAACAAGGTATCTAGGTTAGTAAGCAAGGGATTTTGAATCCCTGGCCAGGCAGATAGGATGCCCTGAAGAACTTACAGAAGATACACCTTCTTCCCTGGACTTCTGTGAAGATTAAGGGATGCAAATCTCTGAGGCAGAAAAGATGTGGCTAGGAAGGAAGTTAGCAAAAAGAGCTGAACATTGCCAGCTCCTGTGCTGCTCCTGTGCCAGCTCCCCACGTGTGCCTCAGGCCTCAGTCTACCACCTCCCAGTGCGCAAAGCTCCCCCTGAGCACCCTTCAAACCTCACTCACAACAAGAACCTGACACCATAACACTTCCGAGATTCCAAAAACGGGACTCAAAATTGTAATATTCAATTCTCAGTCCAAATTCTGCCACCTTTAAAAGAATTCAACTTAGCCATACCCGGATACCACTCCCTAAGCCACCAGATAGTGTAAAAGGACAGCCCCAAGCCCTGATAATTGCAACACTCTTTTTCTTGTGGTTGCCTGCATGTCCTTTATTTATTTATTTATTTATTTAATTTTTTTTTTTTTTTTTTCAGGCAGAGTGGACAGTGAGAGAGAGAGAGAGACAGAGAGAAAGGTCTTCCTTTGCCATTGGTTCACTCTCCAATGGCTGCTGCGATTGATCCGAAGCCAGGAGCCAGGTGCTTTTCCTGGTCTCCCATGGGGTGCAGGGCCCAAGGACTTGGGCCATCCTCCACTGCACTCCCGGGCCACAGCAGAGAGCTGTCCTGGAAGAGGGGCAACCGGGACTAGAACCCAGTGTGCCGGCGCTACAGGCTGAGGATTAGCCTATTGAGCCGTGGCGCCAGCCGCCTGCCTGCATGTCCTTCTGTGTATTTTCGCATTGTCTGTAATAAATCTTACTTTCCTGTGTACCTTTACCTATATTTCTTCCTTAAGTTATTTCTTTTGTGCAAACGACAATCTGCACCAAGCTTACATAGTCTATCCCCCCAAAAAATCATTAATGCATTCATTGTTATTACTTTGTTATTTTTTTAGTTCTATGCTAAAATGGGAAGGATCTCATAATAGTGATCAGAGATTCTTTGCTGCTAATCAACAAGAGATAGATTTAACAATATCTGTATTCCTCACAACACAATGGCTGATTTTTTTACTCTACTTTGAAAATAAAACAACTTTCTGAATTTTTTGTATTTTTGTTCTGTAGGTCATACACTATAACATCTTAAAGATTTTCTCTTGATGGATTTGGAATTAAATCATTTAAGAATATTATTAAATTCAAAGTGTCTTTAAAACATCTAAGTCTCTTTAAACAATGTAAATTCATTCTCATGTTAAATCAGGAGGTCATAAAAAGATGTAAGAAGAAAATTGTTAAATTGTGTGTGTTTTATTGGTGATTTCCTAATTATACAACTGTGAAACCAAAAGTATTGTTTGATCTTTTTGTTCTTCTGTAGGGAACTTTTTTTTTTAATCAAAAGCAGTGAGTGTCATTGCGAAATAGAAAAAACCTGATTACATGTTTAGTCAATAAGTAAAGAATGGCTGGTTACATGCTTTGTTTTGTTCATTTATTTCCCCAGCTGCATTTACAAGGTTTTCTTTGAAATTGCAATAAAATGAGATGGTCTCTTGGTAGAGAATAGAGGAAATAGTGCATTTTTGTCTTTTTCATAATGGTCCAGCAGTGCGGCATGATGTGTACCAGCAGGCTCTGAATTGCAAGGAGATGAGGTCACAAACGAAAGATTTCTTATGGCAGAGGTTATAGTCTATTTATTCACGTTCCAATAGGACAGGGAATGGTCTGCATGGGCAGATGTAGGTTTGGGAAGATATTATGGGAAGAGCTACTTGCCGACGCCACGGCTCAATAGGCTAATCCTCCGCCTGGCACACCGGGTTCTAGTCCCGGTCGGGACACCGGATTCTGTCTCGGTTGCCCCTCTTCCAGGCCAGCTCTCTGCTGTGGCCAGGGAGTGCAGTGGAGGATGGCCCAAGTCCTTGGGCCCTTCACCCACGTGGGAGACCAGGAGAAGCACCTGGCTCCTGGCTTCGGATCAGCGCGGGGTGCCGGCCGAAGCGGCCATTGGGGAGTGAACCAACGGCAAAAAGGAAGACCTTTCTCTCTGTCTCTCTCTCTCTCTCTCTCTCTCTCACTGTCCACTCTGCCTGTCAAAAAAAAAAAAAAAAATTAAAAAAGAGCTACTAGAACATGTACAAACCAGGAAAAAAAGATAAAGAATTATGACCTTCGGATGTTTCTATTTTTCAAGGGTTCTTTTCATTGTTCTCTTACGGACATTTCTGCTCAGTGTTCTAGAATTTTGGTACAAGGAAATCGGACATGAAAATGTACATGAGCCCAATCAGGTAACATCTCCAGCTCAGGACAAGACCACTCAGAGCTCTGATACCCAGTCACTAGTCACCTAGGGAAGCCCTAGACTGTTACTCTACCTTTATGCGGCCTGTATATCCCAGGATTCATGTTTGGGAAGAATCCGATTGGCCTTTTTGCAGGCAAGTTCACTGTGTTTAAATTTTGTGCTGGAGACATATCAGTCTTTTGCTATGGACTGAGTTAAAGTTGTCTCTCTCAGCTCTTAGCTTGTCATTTGACCAAGGGCAAAGGGGAAAAAGGGTCACTTTACCAAAATGACTTCAGTCCTACTAAAATTCTGTAGTTTCTGCATGAATTATTGAGGTCAGCACTGAAGATCCAGTCTATTCTGAACAAAAGGGGAAAATTTTTGAGACTCCACTTATTTGTGCTCTTGCTGATCTTATAGGAGAGAAAGACTGTGTTGTTTTTTCATTTGAGAAGAAGGAAACAGGAGAAATATCCAAACTGCTTTCTTAATTGAGGAGAGGGGGAAACATTATAGATTATGTCGGAAAAGGCAGATACACACAGTGACACATCCTTTCATGTTGGATTTCATTTTAGTGGATTAATTTATATCTGCCAACATATTTCCTTCTTTGGGGAAATGCAAAATTGAGAGAAGAAAAGAACACAAGTACAACCACAATAATATAAAATAGACAAACTATAGAAAATCAGAGTTCTTGAGAGAGAGGGAGAGACAGAAGAGACAGATCTTCCATCCACTGATCCAATGGTTCACTCCCTAAGTGGCTGGGGCTGGGCCAGGACAAAGCCAGGAGCAGGAGCTTCTTCTGTGTCTGCCACGTGGGTACTTGGGCCATCTTCCAATGCTTTCCTAGGTGCATTAGTAGCTAGTTGGATCAGAAATGGAGCAGCCAAGACTGGAATCGGCACCCATATGGGATGCTGGTATCACAGGTGGTGGCTTAACCTGCTATACCACAAAGCTGGCCCCTTAGCTGAATATTTTAATGTACTTACCAGAAAACATGAGAAAATAATTGAGTGCTATTTTTTATTTAAAAAAAAATTTTCTTGTCAATTCTGTGCTAATAAACTTGCTGTTTTTGCACTTTAGGTTGTATAACAAGATTCCTACTTATTTATCCAAATGTAATTAATATGTGTTTCTGACAATATGTTATTATTTTTCATTTACATATACACACACTTATAACTACATATATATACACATACGGCATATATGTAATACTTGAGAGTTTAAGATGGCACTGGATTATTTTATATAAATAATATATTTAAAAATTGGTTTTGAACGTAAAACATTATAGTGGATTGACTTGTGAAGCTGAGAACTGAGATTTCAGATACACCTATTTTTCTACATTTTGAGAAAACAAGAGTTCCATTGTGATTCAAAGGGGAACAACAAAAGTGACTTAGGTTTTTCCTTTTTGACTTTGTAGGGAGGGCGCTCTTTTATATCTCAGCCTTAAAGGTCTCTTGCTCCATCAGTTTGACAGTAGATTATTTGCCTTAAATCTAAGAGGACTAACCATTTAGAGTCTAAAACTCCTACATCAGTCTGCCCTGGTGTCATCATAGGATGAGTCAAACAGACACTATCTCATTGGAAAGAAAAATGATCCTGTCTGAGTATCAGTAATAATGGTTCTAAATATGGACGGGTCTAATTCATTCAACATTACAAAGATGGGCAAGTGACACGTGCTGGGAGGGCTCAACCTTTTCAGCTGGAACCCTCACTCTTGGGAAAGATGTGGCAATGCAAATTTGCTGAAGATGAATGACAATCCACATTTCTGGACTGTGTGGAACATCTAGCCAGACAGAAAGCTTTCAGAAATCTTAATAATCATGAATCTTTCCCCCCTTTACTATTCAATTCTCTTTATCCAACTATAGCCAACTCAACATGCACCAATGTTCTTAACATAAAATCGTATTTTTTTTTTCATTTTACTCATATTTTGGACCATTATTTTTGCATTTTTGGTGAAGAACAGTAAAAAATTATGGAAAGAGAAATGGTTTAAACAAAATGTGAAAAAGCATGTATATTGAAATAAAATGTTTTCAGAGCTACATACATAATGTAGTATATCCTATTAATACTTAGGCATTAAAGTAAAGACTAGATGTTACCAACAGAGTCAAAAAAAACATGGTTACATACTGCTATAGGCAATGTCACTGGCGTTTCCTAACCATTGTCATAAAGCATGTCCACAGGTAGAGTTCTCCACTGCTTTCTGTCATAGAATCCTGTGGAGTACAATCAAGGAAAATTGGTGCACAAAGAAATTATGTCCTGATAAAAGCGATAACACCTGTATGTTAAGAAAATAGGCTGATGTTCTAAGGAAATAGGCTGTATTTCTGATGAATTTTATTACCTCCTATTGATCAAAAAATAAAATCTTTAACATTGTTCCACTGTTCCTTCTAAGTAAAGACTTGTCCTGTCACAGTAATGAACGTATGTATAGATGAAAAACGTGCACATCAGATCAGATCAGGGTCTGGTGCTGTGACATAATAGGTTAAGCCTCTGCCTGTGGAGCTGACATCCCATATGGGTGTTCAAGTCCGGCTGCTCCACTTCCAATCCAATTCCCTGCCAATGGCCTGAGAAAGGAATGGAAGACGGTTTGGGACCCTGCTCCTGTGTGGGAGATCTGGAAGAAGCTCCTGATGTCTAGCTTCGGATCAGCCCAACTCTGCCTTGAGGCCATTTGGGGAGTGAAACAACTCATGAAAGACTTCTGTCTCTTCCTTTCTTTCTACTGTTGCCTCTCAAATAAATAAATCATTAAAAAATCAAATCAAACTTTAGAAACCCAAGTACCAAGACCAAAAGGCCTATAAAGATGGAAATTTCACAGAAGAATTTAGTGTTACTGTATCTATAAGACATAAAACAAGTTATTTCTGATTGTGTTGAATATGTATGTATGCATTTTATTTTCTGTACAAGGTACAATCAATAACTAATGTCTAAAAAGAGATGACATACTAATAGTAAAAAGGCTTTTTGAAAAGTGTTACTGGGGCTGGCAACAGCACTGTGGCTGAGTAGGTAAAGCCACTTGCAGAGCCAGCATCCCATATGGGCACCAGTTCGAGTCTTGGCTGCTCCACTTCTGATCCAGCTTTCTGCTGTGGCCTGAGAAAGCAGTGGAGGATGGCCCAAGTCGTTGGACACTTGCACCCATGTGGGAGACCCAGAAGAAGCTCCTGGCTCCTGGCTTCGGATCAGCGCAGCTCTGGCCATTGTGGCCAACTGGACAGTAAGCCAGCAGATGGAAGACCTCTCTCTCTCTCTTTCTCTCTCTCTGCCCCTTCTTCTCTCTCTGTAACTCGGACTTTCAAGTAAATAAATAAATCTTAAAATAAGTACTACTTTTTGTTTAACTAACAGTAATTTATTAATGAATTTTCTTGAATAGTAATTTCACATAGGAATATAGTCTGATTATCATATGTGATTTTGTTTACAATCCATTATGTGCCTGTTATAGTGAAAGACAATGTGTATACAACAAAAACCAAAATGATTTCCTTGACTTCTTTTACTTATTTTAATACTTATAAAAATTTGATAGCACATGTATTTTCTATGATTTACATGATATTTTATAAGTATTGTGTCAATGATCTCTTTTACAATGCTATGAAATATTATAAACCATTACATTATTGCCATTTGACATGTGAATGAATAAATTGCCAAAAACTTAAATGAATTTTAAAATATTTATGGCTTGTAAGTAGTGGAGACATAGGATTTAAATATAACTTCATTTATGGTATCATACTTTGTAACTGCTCTCTAAAATGTAAAGAAATGCTATTTATTTTCTAGATATCCTACATGTACCTTTTTTGCATTACTCATTCTCTAGTAGAAAATTCCACTAATATACTCCCTAATAACAAGTATTAGCTATACACTGAAAAAAAATTTAATTAATATGCATTTTTTATTCACGGAATTGCATTGCATTAAATCTGGTCTGATTTACTTCATCCAGATAATTAAAAACATCTGTAGTAAGATTATATAAGTCACCATTGTTTTCATCTTTATTTTTAGTCTTCAGCAGAACTTTCAACTAGCTTTACTAGAACTTCGATATCTATGGATGAAGAAATGCCTATGCAGAACAAAATTTGTCAAGCATACAACTGAAATATATTACTTTCTGGTGCAAAGTTGAGAACAAGTGATAAAAAACTCCTATTAATATGTTACTCATTTCTCTAGAGCCATAAAAGTTTCATCTCTAATCACTCCAATGTCAATAATCTATTTTCTTTAAAAGTAAGTATTTATACTATCTTCTAAATATAAATAATATGAGTAATATAAGTTGCATTGTGTTTAATTTTCACTATTTCAAACTTACTTAATTCTATAAACTGCAAACATAATACTGTCTGCATTTTATTGTATACATATATACATATATTAATGTACAAGTGTATTAGAGTTAAGTTTGATTTGATGGTTCCTCATGTGGATTATATAGAGGCTGAAATCCAGAATTATATTTAATTTCCATTTTTTCTTATTTTGCTTTAGGCTACGATCTGTTATATCCAATATTTAATGAGGAAGTCTTGGAGACAGTGCATAATTCTAACTAATAATCTCAAGTACAGCTTTCTCCACAGCACCTTTGGGTTAATATCATTCAATGTCATTTATCAGACATGTGCATTTCCAAAATCAGTGTGATATGTCTCAAAGTGGAAATTGAAATTGTTATAACAATTTGTTCAACAACATTTTGTACCTGCTAGCAAAATTCAAGAGGAAACAAATAATAGGAAACCTGAAATGCCATTGCAAAAGGAGTATACAGTTTTGGAAAAGACAGAATACATATTTGTTCAAAGATTGGAAAAGATTGCATGGAAGCGCTCTAAGGCAGGTCTTGAAGGATAGGCAGAACTTGGGTGGATATTTATAGAACAATGACTATAATGAAAGATCTGTAGTACAGGAAATAGTTGTCATTATTGTTCTCTCATGTGGAAGGGTTATACTATTGTTTTGCTGCTAGTTTTTTCTATACAGGTAACTTCACCATCCAAAATAATGTAAAGTTACCCTAGCACTACATGTGGAGGGGTAGTGATGTAGATCAAAGCATGTTAGAGAAAGATAGAAGAATCAAGTTTTCTTCTTAGTATTACACCAATTTAGATTTAGATGTTTATTAAAACTATGTAGGCTCTCCAAAATTCAGTCCCCACATCTTCAAAAAAAATAAAATAGCTTAATATTCATTAACTTTCTCCACAACAAATAGTCAATGAATTCATGATATTTTAATAATGATAGAAATTATCCTTTCTGCTTTTCTCCATTTTTAATCTAACCTGATTTTTAAGTGTCATACATATGCTGACAGATGACTCCACATACACTTGGAGTTACTGATATTTGGCATTCATCCCACAACATTCAACTTTGAGCCATCAAGACTGAGTGAAAAGGAGATAGGTTAAAGGAAAAAGGTTAGAAAAATAACCACTGAGTTTTGATTATTGGAATTATTGGTGTGGTTTGTTTGTACAAAGTAAGGCAGAGATGCATAAAAGCCTGGACAGACAAGCAGGGATACAGCATATCATGTGAAAGAGTTGTCATTTAATTCTAAAGACATAGGAAAGAAAAAAAAATGAAAGGCATTAAAAGGACAAAATGGTGCAGTATTACTTGTATTTCAAAGGGTAACTGAGGACTTCTTATTTCTAACTTGCAATATAAGCAGATTAGAGATTGCCTGTGTGTCACAACAACATATAAAGTAATCAGCAAATCTGTAGGGGAATGAAGTGACAAGTCAGACCACAGTACCCCAAAATGGAGAAACAGACAGATAGCTTCATAGAGTCACAATTTACCACTGCAGAAGCAGTAGTAAAAGCCTTCAGGGGAATCAAGGTCAGGGTTCAAAAACCTAATATAAGAGTGGGACTAAGAGAGGGAGGAGATGTACAGTTCGGCACATGCTCAATCGGACTTGCCCCAAAAGGTAGAGTTAGAAACATGCCAGGGGATTCCAATTCAATCCCATCAAGGTGGCATGTACCAATGCCATCTCACTAGTCAAAATGATCAGTTTCAGTTCATAATTGATGATAGGATTAAGAGTCAAAGGGGTCACATAAACAAGACTAGTGTCTGTTAATGCTAACTGATAGAATTAAAAAGGAGAGAAAGATCCAACATTGGAAGCAGGATACACCACAGACTCATAGAATGACAGATGTCCTAAACAGCACTTTAGCCTCAGAATCAGCCCTTAAGGCATTCAGATCCGGCTAAAAAGCCCATGAGAGGTTCTTAGGCATGGAAAGCCAAGACACTCTGGCAAAAAAAAAAAATAAAATAAAATAAAATAAAATAACCTAAATGAAAGATCTCTGCGAGTGAGATCCCAGTGGAAATAACGGGCCATCGAAGAAGGAGGTAAATTTCTCTGAAGGGAGGAGAGAACTTCCACTTTGACTATGACCTTGTCTAAATAAGATCAGAGTAGGTGAACTCAAAAGGCTTCCATAGCCTTGGCAACGCATGATAAGAGCCTAGGGAGATTACTGATGCCATAAACAGGAGTCACTGTGCACTTACTCTTCATGTAGGATCTCTGTCCTTAATGTGTTGCGCTATGTGAATTAACAGTATAACTAGTACTCAAACAGTACTTTTCACTTTGTGTTTCTGTGTGGGTGCAAACTGTTGAAATCTTTACTTAGTATATACTAAATTGGTATTCTGTATATAATGATAATTGAAAACGAATCGATGTGAATGGAATGGGAGAGGGAGGGGGAAATGGGATGGTTGTGGGTGGGAGGGAGGTTATGGGAGAAATAAGCCACTGTAATCCAAAAGCTGTACTTTGGAAATATATATTTATATTTTAAATAGAAGTTTTTTTTAAAAACTCTAAAGTCTTATTGGAAAATTACTGGACTCAAAACTTTACTAGTCCCCAGTTATAGAAGAGTCTCTAAGCTTTTGTTGAGTTTTCCATAGGAGAGTCTGAGCTGGCTCTCACAATGAATATCAGAAAAATAAAAATCCCAACCCTCTCTGAGCAGGAGGACCACAGTAATCATTTTAAATACAGCACAGCATCTTGTTTATAACTGCCTTATGGTGTAACCACAGGGGAAACTATTTAACCGTGGGCTAATCTGCTGGAGTTTCATGACAGCCTAGAAGAAGGGAAATAACCAATTCAAACTAACTCTAGGTGTTCATAAGGGAAAGGGAAACAATCAACTCCAGCCCTGTCCTGTCATCCCATCCTATCTAAGGAGCAGGGAGGAAGTGAGAGTTCATCTCTCATATTCACAGTCCAGAGACACAGGTACACTAAGGTCCTGAGACCCATAGGTTTACCGGGTGCTTTTCCCTTGCTCTAGTACCTTACTAACATTACTAAGGGTGCTTTTACAAAGCACCTCATTTCCAGGTATGCAGAAAAAAATTACAAGGCACATGAGACTTCAAAAAGTTCATGGAAAATTTGAGAGATACGTTCATTTTATTGCAAAAAGTTTTGAATTCCACATTTTTTCATGATATGCATTTTCCATGAAGTCTATAAAGACCCATCATACTAAATATCAGAAAATACCATTTAAAGATACAGCCAGCACAGCATAAGAACCAAACTCAGATATGACAAGGGATGCTATAAACACTTTGGGGGTATAGGTCCTCTCACTGTAGTTAGTTATTAATGTACTTTCTATCCTTGCCTATATCTGATCAATTTTCCAGATTCATCTTCGTAGATATTGAAGTACTGAAATAACCTATCAATGAGGACATATGCACATTTGATTCTATGAAAAAATTACCTGTTAGTGCTAGGAATGATAGTAAAGAATGAAGTGAATAGAAAATAACAAATGCATATGAACTCACTTAAAACCACATTTTTCAAATTGGAATATTGATTACTCAAAATCTGAGAATTATGGGCAAAACTAAAAACATTGTTGAAAACTCAAGTTTTGAAACTTTTTGTAATTTCCTATTTAAGAAATATACTTATTGACATGAAAGTCATTCATATTGGATTATCACATGATTTTAAAAAGTTGCAGATCAAATGTAACTTATCTCATTCTTTGAAAACTGTTTCTATAAACAAGAGAAAGAGAAAATGAAAGAGGTGGAATTCTAGAAAGATCTGCAAGGATGGTATTCTCACCCAGTTGGTAGCTTTTGTAGGTACCACCTAATAGATACACAGTTCTTGTGCAGTAATTGCAAATCCAAATTTAAAGAAAAAAGTATGATTTGCAGCAATGTCAGTGGATGTTTATAATAATAATTAATATCCTACTTAAAAAAATTTGTAGTCTAGAAACTACACAAGTCAGGAAATCTGAGGAGACCAAAGCTATAAGAGCAGAAAGTTGCACACAGAAATATTTGTCTTCAGATATCTGAATTGTTTTCATCTTCACATGTCAATCAACCACTGATAAGAGGATGCAGCTAAGCTGAGGAGGGCCCTGTGGGTAATAGCTGGGTAACTCACATGAGAGAAAAAAACTCCTAAAATAATCAAAAAATTCCGGGGATTTTCAGTTGTGTGTGTCTACGTGTGTGTGTGTGCACAAGTGTATGTGTGTAAATGTGGGTATTTGTGTATTCCTCTGTGTATGTTTGTGTGTGTGGTATGATGAGCATCAAAATATGCAGTATCTGCAATATGCAGCAGTCATCTAAGCTAGCTGGATTGATCTCTAAATGGTTTTCTAGTTCTACAGTGTTGTTTTTCTAAGTGCAGTCTTTTTGTAGCATCTGTACCACAAGGGAGTGTTAGATATGCACATTCTTGGGCCTTAATTCAACCTTGCAAATCAGAAACCCACTCATCCTTCCAGGTGATTCTGATGTCAGGTATGAGAACCAGCGGTGTGCAGGACTGGTTTATATACTAAAATTCCTATATATGATTTTCCCCTTGGTTGTTTGTTGTTGCTTTACTCATAATCCTACGTAATACATATATCCAAAATTTTCTCTTGTTCTACTCCTGCATGCCTCACTTATGCATAGGTTTCATAAATCCTTTGGGAGGCAGATCATATCTGTCTTTGTTATCCCTTGATGGGCTAGGATGATGATGGTAAAGGAATCTTCAGCAAACCTTAGGAAAAGAACAGTCAATTGTTTGTTACTTCCCGTAGACCCACCTGGGTTTTCAGTCAGCTCCTCTGCAGACTGCCTGACCTGATACCGTTCTATTTTCTAGATGATGTTGAATGTCAATGTGAGGATCTACGTCTATAGTCCATAAAGGTTGTTCTTTATCCATAGATCTATTATCTCATTTACTATTATCTATACAAGAAACTCCTGTTTTCTCTCTTGACATTATATTGCAAGAATACAGGAGATAAGGAAAATGATAGATCGGATATATAGGAATGTTTCCATGCAGTGTCAGCTCTGGGACAATAGTTGATAGACGACAACCTAAGAATGTTTGACAAGCCCATGGGTACTGACCCAGAGGTTGTTACATTTCATGCATCAGAGTTGTTTCAATAGCCCATTGAACTGACAGTGGAAATTGGACTGGGTAAAATATAAGGTATCACAAGGCACATAGACGTGTGGAGACTGTCCTACCCTTATTCCCAAACACACCAATGAGTATGTAGTTGGATTTCATCCGTACCTTGCTCATTTTGGCGGGGAGAACCCGAGAAATGTCAGAACGAGAGATCTTCTTTCTGTGAGGACAGGTCACTTATAACTTTTCACTCTTTATAAATAACAATTCAAACCTGGGCTCAGAGAATGCATTCTTCGGGTTTACTGACCAGAAAAAAACAGACTCTCAACAATCCAGTCTCTGAGAATGGACACTGAACTTTGCTGCAGTGTGTGTGTGTGTGTGTGTGTGTGTGTGTGTGTTTCACAGCGTGATGACTGGTGATAGTTATCTAATTATTGATTGATGGAACACTGGTTTAGAGAAGTTGACTCACACCCAACAGGTTACAGATCTAGAAAGAACAACCAAAATCCTACCATTATTTCTAAAGGCAGAGAACTTGCCTTTAAAAATTAATCAGATTTTATGTGAACATAAATTTCTTGAAAATTTCAATAGATGTATCCTCAGTTGTCTTCATGTGATTTTTAAACTTAAAACTCTCTTTTGGTGAAAGTCTGGTTTTTTTGGCTTCCAAGTAGCAGTTTGATTTACTGTTCCCTTACTGATCAAGTCCCTTGTGAATTTTCTATTTACTTCCCTGGCCAGGGCAGAGAGGGATGTTTGCTCTCCTGGCTGTGCGCTCTGAGCACTGACCTCTGAGTGCCCCTTCTGCTTCTGGTTGTTGGAGATCATCCTCTTCCCACCTGCTTCTGTTTGTACTCCCTGAACCATTGTTTGCATTTAATTTTAAAATGTCTCCTTTCATTATCTTCTCCAGTGTTCCAAATTGTTATTCTGTGTTCATTTACACTTTTCATATTTCCAATTCATCTAAAACATTTTAAAAAGTGCATCCTAGCCTGGGAGAGATGTCAACTGGAAATAATTCCATGAAGGCAAAAAAAAAAAAAAAAAAAAAAAAGAAGGAAAACATTAATATGGACAGAAGTGTCACAGAGATTGAAATACAAGAAATATTGAGCTTAATCAGAAGGTTTAGGCCTTGGAAATTTCCTTAAACAAAAATAAAGGAAGTATGATGAAAGAGGAAAATAACATAGTAATGAGTTTAGGATAGCATGTGAGTTGTTATAGTTGCTGCATATAGATCATTCATCTCAGAAACCCAAAGTTTGGATCAAGTTGTCTGTATATAAATAGGAGATAAGAATTGAAATGAGAGAATTAATAAATATGCACAGCTCAGGAATCATCTGTTTTTTAAATATATATAAGAGGGAATTGGGCCTACAGAGATGTACCTAGTACCACTTACATTGCTTTGACTCTCACATTCATCTCATTTCCTGAGGTTGCTGTTGATGACAGGGGTAATTCGTGTTCATATCAGATTAACCCAGAGCAAAATTGTCTTGTTGGTTTCTGTCTTTCTTGTTTTTCATTGTGTACCTTTCTTTTGTTTGCTCCTATTCATTAAGAGTTCAATATTTTCATATTTTTTCATTTTAACAAAGTTTTGCTTGGCCAATGTCCTTGTTTATTCCTGATGCTATGACAATATATCACATAGTGGGTATTTTATAAATGACATGAATTTATTTCTCACAGTTCTGGAGGCTGGAAGTCCCCTGATGTTGGCATGTTTCACTTCTCCCGTGACCATTCTTTTTAGCTTGAGAACAGAAGTCTTACTATGTCTTCACATGGTCCTTCTTCTGTGCATGCCTATTTGTAGTGTCAGTAACTCTCCCTCTCCTTGTAAGTACATGAGCACTACAGAGTTTACGGAATTTTGGGCAAACCCATATGACCACATTTAACCCTAATTGCCTTCTTAAATGCCTTGTGTCCAAATATAGTCGTTTTGAATGTAGAGCCTTTAACCTATTCATTTGAGGGAACACCACTCAGTCCACAACAATTGGTATTACCATTTCATTGATATCAAATTTTATAAAATGACGTATGAAGCTTCTTATACACACAGCAAATATATGAAGATATTTATTTTATACCATTGGTAGAAATTTGGATTCTATCAACGTTTAAGCCTTCTTGGTCTGGCTGAAAAGCCTACGAGAGCATTTCTGGCATGGAAAGCCAAGACTCTGTGGCAAAAAAATAATTCCTACACCTAGGATCTCTGTGAGACCTCAGTAGAAAGAAAGGATCATCAAAGAAGGAGACACTCTTCTCTGAAGTGAGAAGAGAACATCCACTTTGCTTATGGTCTTGCCCAAATGCCGATGGAGTCTATGGTCACAAAAGGCTTCCATAGCCTTGGCAGCCCATGGCAAGAGCCTCAGATGATCACTGACATCATCAATAAGTTTTAATTGTTAAAGGAACAACAAAAGTCACTGTGCACTTGCTCCCCATGTAGGACCTCTGTCCCTAATATGAGAATCAACTGCAAATTTTCTTCCCAAACTGTACTTTATATGTTGTGTGTGTGCGTGGGTGTAAATTGTTGAAGTTTATGCTTATATATCATAATCTTAGACATAACAAATCAGGGCCAACAGTTAAGACTATGCTTGCAGTTAAGATAATACCAACCTCTCTGATGAGAGTGCCTGAGTTGGAATTCTGTCTCTGCCCCTGATTCTAGCTTCTGCTGATGTGCACCCTGACAGGCAGCAGGTGATGCTTCAAGGGGTTGGTTCCCTACCACCCACATGGGAGACCTGGGTTGAGTTCAGGTCTCTGGACTTTTGCCTGGCCAAGTCTCAGCTATTGTGGGGAGTGAAACAGCAGATGAGAGCTTTGTCTCTAACTCCCCATCTCCTTGCATTTCAAACACATAAAATAAATAAAAATATTAAACCAGAAAATTCATGAAATATTTATTCCATCTCTTTAGGACAATAAAGAGTAGTAGAGAGATTACTAAAATGAAAGCTACAGCTTAATTTTAGTTGTACATTGTCCCACATTTCTTAACATCAGCTTAGTGTGTTGTCATTTCATCTCCTTCTCTCCCAACCACTGCATAACAGTCCCAGTCACACGCCCTTGTTTCCCCTTTATTTGCCCTTTGTTTCAACTATCAGCCCCACGTTCAGCTCTGCACTTCTTTCACTGGCTGGTTTCCTGTATGGAACAATTCTTCCAGGTCTTCATATGGAACTGCAATATTATTTGCTCAAGTGATCTCTGCTTCTGGGAAATTATGTAATGGGGTTCTCATTTACTTCTGAAAAACACTGAAACTTCAGAAAAAAATGAGGAAGTCATTCCTAGATAGTGGACCAGATAGGACAGTGAGAATGAAATAAAAGTGGAAGGAATAAAATAAAAAAAAATAATAAAGTGATTGACTTTCCAACAAGAGAAGGTTCCAGATATTCTGTCCAACCTGAGAATTTAGAGATGGCAATCTAGGCAAGGGCAGGCAGTTAGGATTTATACAGGACAGTGTGACATTGGCACTAAAGGCTTCCTTGGTCACACCTGGCAAAGTTTAAAAGCAAGTGTCGTTTTTCATTGTAGGCCCAAGTAGTTGCTGCGGAAATGATCAGATTCATGAACCAGAAAAAGTGGTGCTGGTCCTGGTTGGAGGCTACTTAGGATGCAAAACCGTCATCATGAAGCTCATTAATGATGGCACATCTGTCTGCCTCTATAGCCATGGTCAGGTGGCTGAGATTGACTGCTACCATGTGAAGTGACAGCTGGCATGTGCAAGAAAAAAATCACCCAGATATCAAGGATCAAGTCTTGTGTGAAAGTATATAACTGCAGTCACCTCATACCTACGAGGTACTCTGTGGATATTCTCTTGGACAAAACTTTGGTCAACAAAGATGTCTGCAGGTAACTTGCTCTTAAATGCAAGACCTGATGAGAGGCCAAGTTCATATTCAAAGAGAGGTACAAGACCAGCAAGAAGAAACCATTATTCCAGAAGCTGCAGTTTTAGATATTTTTTTAGTTCCAGTCATTAAAACTTGAAAACAAAACCAAAAAAGCAAGACATGAAGGATCAATATTTTGTAGAGAAATTAGCTGTATTACAGAGTAAAGCTCAAGAAATTTTTAGAAATACAAAAATATCCTACTCCCAACATTGTAAAACTTAGTGTTATAGCCCAAAAGTAATTACTAAGCAAATGGACAGAAAAAAAGAATTAGGTGAAAAAAATATTGCTTGTATATGCTTATAAATGCTTTTGGAGATTAAACATAGTATATATATTAGATGAAACACATATTCAAACAGTTAATATTATAATTCATATGTTTACAAAGAATGAAGAGAACTTAAATATGTTAGCCAGGGATATGGAAGAAGTAAAAAAATCAATTGGAATTCTAGAGAAAAAAATCATACCTGAGATTTATGAAATTTCAAATCTTGTAAGAGATTGACAGGAAAGTTGGAAAACATATCAATAGAAAAAATCAAAAATGAATCACAAAGAGAAAAGAAACTAAAAATCAATAAAAATTATTAAGGTGAAAAACAGCTTAATGAATCTTAATACTTAAATGGAGTTTTTAAAGGGGGAATGGGGATAGAAAATAATAGATGAAAAATAATGACTGAAAACTTTAAAAATTTGTTGAAAACTCTAAAACCAAGATCTAAGAATCTCCAAATGTTTTTAGCAAAAGAAATTACAATAAAACTTCATAAAACATAAAAAGAAAATATTAGACACACATACAGGGTAAACACAAACATTGACGTATGCTATGTACAGAGAAATAAACAATGGACTTCTTGTCAGAAACAATGTGAATTAGAAGACAATAGAACGATGATTTAAAGAACAGAAAGAAAATATCAATACATAATTTTATACACTAAAAGTACTTTTCAAAACAAAGGAGGTAATAATGACCTTCTCAGACATATAAAAGCTAAAATAATTCATTATTAAAGTCTAACACAGAAACTGTGAATGGAAGCTTTTGCACAAATAAAAAATTATCAGTGATGGGATTTTAAATATAAGAAAGAAAAAGAGCACCAGAAACAGATAAGAAAATAGTGAATAAAATACTTCATTTATATTTTTAAAACCTGTCATTAAAAAATACTTGAGGAGCCAGCGCTATGGTGACCTAGGTTAATCCTCCACCTGTGGTGCCGGCAACACCAGTTCTAATCCTGGCTGCTCCTCTTCCACTCCAGCTCTCTGCAGTAGACTGGGAGGGCAGTGGAGGATGGCCTAAGTGCTTGGGCCCCTGCACGGGAGACCAGGAAGAAGCCCCGGCTGCTGGCTTTGCATTGGCGCAGCTCCAGCCGTTGTGGCCATTTGGAGAGTGAACCAATGGAAGGAAAACCTTTCTCTCTGTCTCTCTCTCTCTTACTGTCTGTAACTCTGTGGGGAGCAACTGAGACTAGACTAAGTTACTGGAATTAAGAGTTATTCTATGCATCTGCTCTCCCACAATATGGCGCTGGGGAGGAGTAAACTTCTACACAGCTGCCTCTCGCCAATTTGACTGAAAAGCTGCAGGAGCTGATCCTGCTCCTGTTTGGAGGAGAGCAGCGTGCTCGGCGTGTGGGCAGCAGAGTTGGGATTGGTGGAAGAGGACTATAAAGGAGGAGATAGACAACATGCACCAGGAACATCTGAAGGAACACCTGAGGAACATCTGAGCAGCCCCCGAGAGAGCCAGCCAGCGGTGTGCCGCTCCTCTGCGGAAGCAAGGAAAGCGGCGGGGGGTGCCGCTCCTCCACGGAGGTGGACGGGTCGGCAGCTAACCCGGGACAGAGTCGTTCCTCTGCGAGTGAGGGCCGGCAGCAAACCCGGGAAGAGCCGGGCAGAAAGAACAGCGCAGGGTCTAGTGTCGTTCCTCCGCGAGAGGGGGAGCGACAAACTCTACCTGTCAAATAAATAAATAAAAATCTTTAAACAAAACTTGAAATTTTACAGCAAAATAATAACACTTCACAGTGAAACTTAAGATATATAGAAATAAAACTACAAATCATGGATGTTAGTGTGGGGAGCAGCCCGGACTGGACTGAGTTACTGGAATTAAGACTTATTCTATGCATCTGCTCTCCCACAATATGGCGCTGGGAGAGAAGTAAACAGCTTCTGCACAGCTGCCTCCAGTTCAGCCAATAAACTGTAGGACTTGCTCCTGATTGGAGAGCAGCGTACTCGGCGTGTGGGCAGCTGAGTTAGGATTGGCGGAGGAGGACTATAAAGGAGGAGAGAGACGGCACGCACCAGGAACATCTAGGGGGAACATCTGAAGGAACACCTGTGCAGCCCCCCAGAGAGCCGGCCAGCGGTGTGCCGCTCCCCTGCGGAAGTGGGGAATGTGGCCAGTGGGAACTGCCCTTCCACGGAGGTGGAAGGGACAGTAGCCAACCCGGGAAGAACCAGCAGCAAACCCGGGGAGGGCTGAGCAGACGAAAGAACAGCGCAGGGTCCTGTGTCGTTCCTCCACGAAGAGGGGGAGCGACATAATGGTGCCGTGACTCGGATTAGGAAACCTAGGACGGATTAGGAAACTTAGGAGGGAAGAAACGGGAAGAAGTGGAAAATATCGGAGAGAGAGACTAGCAAACAGCCTAGGGAAAAGCCGGACGAAAAAGGTGCCGGAAGGAGCTATTGAAAGCCTAGGCATAGACTCAGATACGGACTACGGGGGGAAGCTGGGAGAAATCTCTAAGGTCGAAAGCGAAAGTGAAAGCTAGAACAAACAGACTCGGATGCGGACTGTGGGGAGAGGCCAGGAGAAATGAGGGAGGAGTATTGTTGGAGGAAAGCTTGGGGAAACATACCGGGTAGAAAAAAAAATGTTAGGGAAATTGAAGCCGCGGGGGGCAGGCCGAGGCGGAAACGAAAGCCACTTTGGGATTCTCAAGTTAGCCCGGGAATAGGGGGCAAAAAGTTGAAACCAGAAGCTGAAACGTAAGCCAGATTGGGATCCGTCTGATTAGCCCGGGGAGCAAAGGACGGGAAGCCAAACCGTGGGGCGGAGACGTATGCTGGGTTGAATTCGCCAGGCTAGCCCGGGGAACTTGGATTGAATGTTAGTGGTGGAGACGCAAGCTACGCTGTGTGACTCGCGGAAGTCGCCGCGTGCAGAGAGAGCACGGGGCGTGAATAGATAGGGAACGGGGCTGGTGCGAGGCCGTGGTTCAGACGCGAAAGGGCTAGCGCGGAGACCGCGGAGTGTGCGCCTGAAGCGAAGCCGCACAGATGAGAGGGGCGCGGGCTGAAGCGGCTCAGAGCCGGAAAGCCGCGGAGAAGCAAGCCTCGGGGCGGGCGCCGGGAGGCCGCAGGGATAAGAGAAACAGAAGTTTAGAAGTAAAATGAGAGAAATAGGAATGCTGGAAGATAGAAGTAAAATGGGAGAAATAGGAATGCCCGGAGATAGAGAAATAGAGAAATAGAAAGGCCTCCCCTCAACATGGCAATGAGAAAGCTTGGATTCGGTCTGCCCGATTAGTGAGGCGATGAGCACCTGCGGCGGCTAGCAGCTTATGCGCCGCAGGTCACCAAAGACAGGCACGAATTAACATCAGAAAGGCCTCCCCACAATACTGCAATTAGAAGGCTTGGATTCGGTCTGCCTGATTAAGGCGGTAAGCACCAGCAAGCAGCTCGACCAGAGTATGAGCTGCAGGTCACCGAAGATAGGCACGAACCAACACTAATAAGTCTCCCCCACAATATGGCAATGAGAAGGCTTGGATTCGGTTTGCCTGATTGTTAGGGCTTGTAAGCCCCTGCAGGCAGAGCAGAGCATGCGCTGCGGGGCACCGAACACAGGCACGCATCAGCGCCTAAAAACCTCCTCACAACATGGCGAAGAGAGGACCCGGATTCGGTTTGCCTGATTGATAGGACGTGTAAGAACCTGTGGCAACTCTAGCAAGTAGAGCAGAGTGTGTGCTGCGGGACACCGAAGACAGGCGCGTATCAACGCCAAAAAATAAAAAGAAAGGGGGATCTGTGGGGAGCAGCCCAGACTGGACTGAGTTACTGGAATTAAGACTTATTCTATGCATCTGCTCTCCCACAATATGGCGCTGGGAGAGAAGTAAACAGCTTCTGCACAGCTGCCTCCAGTTCAGCCAATAAACTGTAGGACTTGCTCCTGATTGGAGAGCAGCGTACTCGGCGTGTGGGCAGCTGAGTTAGGATTGGCAGAGGAGGACTATAAAGGAGGAGAGAGACGGCACGCACCAGGAACATCTAGGGGGAACATCTGAAGGAACACCTGTGCAGCCCCCCAGAGAGCCGGCCAGCGGTGTGCCGCTCCCCTGCGGAAGTGGGGAATGTGGCCAGGGGGAACTGCCCTTCCACGGAGGTGGAAGGGACGGTAGCCAACCCGGGAAGAACCAGCAGCAAACCCGGGGAGGGCCGAGCAGACAAAAGAACAGCGCAGGGTCCTGTGTCGTTCCTCCACGAAGAGGGGGAGCGACAGTTAGCAGTGTGGCATTACAGATTAAGGTGCTGTCTGCAATGCCAGCATCCCATATGTGCACCGGTTCCAGTACTGTATGCTCTTCTTCAATAAAGCTCCCTGCTAATGCTCCTGGAAAAGCAGCAGAAGATGGCAATTGTTTGGTCCCCTGCATCCAAGTGGGAGACCCACATGTAGCTACTGCTCCTGGCTCGGTCCGGCCCAGCCCCAGCCATTGTGGCTATCTGGGGAGTAAACCAGTTGTCGAAGATATTTTCTCTCTCTCTCTCTCTCTCTCTCAACTCTGCCATTCAAGTAAATAAAATAAATCTTTAAAGAACACAAATCAGTAGCAGTACAACAGGGAGTGAAGAAATGGAAATGTTGTGTTCCAACATTCTCATACTATAATTAAGTAGAATAAGCATAAGTTCACTTGGAGATATATTGACTGAGATTGAAGAGGTATGTCACAAACTATAAAGCAACAAATGATGGAGACAGCATTAGAAACAGCTTATTAGGGGCTTGCACTGTGATGTAGCCAATAAAGCCAATGCCTGCAGTGCCAGCATCACATGTGGGTGCCGGTTCAAGTACTGGCTGCTCCACTTCTGATCAAGCTCTCTGCTATGACTTGAGGAAGCAGTAGAAATTGGCCTAAGTCCTTGGGCTCCTGCACCTGCATGGAAGACCCAGAAGAATCTCCTGGCTCCTGGCTTTGGATCGGTGCAGCTCTGGCTGTTGCTGCCATCTGGGGAGTGAATCAATGGATGGAAGACCTCTCTCTCTCTCTCTCTCTCTCTCTCTCTCTGTCTCTGCCTCTCTGTAACTCTCTGCCTTTCAAATAAATGAATACATCTTAACGGTTAATTAGTCAGAAAAGAGGGTAACCTAAAAAATTGGTTAAAAGAAGAGAAAAAAGATAATAAGAAAACAATAAAATATATGGGATATGCATGAAAAAAATGGAAAAATTTTATACTGTAGACCAACCACACCAACAATCACACTAAATGAGTACTCAAATTGTATTACTTAAATGATAAGCCTGTCATAATTTCTAAAAAAGCAGGACTCAACTCTGTGTTTTTTATAAGAAAATAACAAATAAGACACAAATAAGTTAAAAGTAAATGTTTGAAAAGGCTATAACAAGCTGATATGAATAAAAAATAAAGGCTGAAATGGTAACATAATAAAAAAGGATAAGACAAGCTAACATTAAAGAAAACAAACCAGAAATAATTAAAATAGTATCAGAAAAAGTGGATTTTGGAGTGAAGCTCATTACCAGAGGTAAAGAAGAAAATCTCATCTAAAAGGGGTGAAGTCATTCAAAAGACAAATCATTATGTTAAATAACTAATAAGAGAATTTCAAAATAATTAAAGAAAAAATATGAACTTGCAATATCAAGGACAAATCAACAATTAAGTTATTTCAACATATTTTTCTTACAATAACAGAAAAATCAGGCAGAAATTGTTAATGATAAAGGGAACCTCAGCAAAATTGCTAATGAACTTGATCTCACTGACATTTATAAAGCATTCCATCCACCCATAGCAAAACACACAAAATTTAATTTATGCAAGCGTGTGGTGAGTAATAGAAGTCTTTTACTGCAACAGACTGGATTTGAACACTGAATAAGCATATAACATTTCTACTTGCATGTGTGGATATGTGTGTTACGTCTTTTTTATTGTGTAGGGGTAATTTACTGAGTCAAGCATGTCATCATAATCCCATAACTATTAAGTGAACAGTCTCTGGAGGCCTCATTGCAGTGAACTGGGTTAAGCTGCTGCCTGTGACTCCAGCATACCATATGAGAGATGCCTTAAGTCCTGGTTTTCCATTTCTGAACCAGCTCCCTACTAATATATCTGGGAAAGAAGTAGAAATGCCTCAAATACTAGGCCCTTGCTACCGATTTGGTGAACCCCTGGATGGAGATCAGGGTTCCTGGCTTCAGCTTTACCAGTCCTGTTTATTGAGGCCATTTGGAGAGTTATTCAGCAGATGGAAGATTATCTCTTTCTCTCTTTCTCTCTCTCTCTTTTTTCTCTCTCTCTCTCTCTCACTCCCTCCCTGTAACTCTGACTTTCAAATAAATAAATATTTCAAATGAATAAATCTTTAAAAAAATTTTACACATGACCACCTTGTCTTAATTTGTTATGTGTGTTCCATGAGTAATACTTTAAAGAAAATAGACAAAATTCTCTATATTTCTGGCTGCTTTCAAATCCTAAAACGTTAAATTTGTACCCATGTTGTTGAGTGAGGTGGACACTATGGGAAACGGTGGCTTGATCAGCATAGCCCTGACTGTTAATGAACAACTTAATACATTATCCCTCTTAGTAGTTTTTTTATCTGTTCTACTTAATATGACTGGTTTAGTTCTGTAATTGATGCACAGTTATTCTTAAGTGTTGAAAATTAACTGAAATGTGATCCCTGTTGAACATGGGAGTGGGAATGGGAGAGGGAAGAGATGTATAATTTGGGACATGCTCAGGCTGACTTGCCCCAAGTGGTGGAGTTAGAAGCATACCAGGGGATTCCAATTCAATCCCATCGAGGTGGCATGTACCAATGCCATCTCACTGTTCCAGGTGATCAGTTTCAGTTCACAGTTGGTCATGGTGGAGGGACTGGGAGTCAAAGGGAGCACATAGACAAGTCTAGTACCTGCTAACGCTAACCAATGGAGTAAATAAAGGGGAGAGTGATCCAACATGGGAAGTGAGATACTCAGCAGACTCATAGAATGGCAGATGTCCTAAATAGCACTCTGGCCTCAGAATCAACCCTAAAGGCATTCGGAGCTGGCTGAAAAGCTCATGAGAGTATTTCAGGCATGGAAAGCCAAGACACTCTGGCAAAAGATCTCTGCGAGTGAGATCCCAGTGGAAAGAACAGGTCTTCAAAGAAGGAGGTACCTTTCTCTGAAGGGAGGAGAGAACCTCCACTTTGACTATGACCTTGTCTAAACAAGATCAGAGTCGGAGAACTCAGAGGGCTTCCATAGCCTTGGAAACTCATGACTGGAGCATAGGGAGATTACTGATGCCATAGACAGGAGTGTCAATTGGTAAAGTCAACAACAGGAGTCACTGTGCACTTACTCCTCGTGTAGGATCTCTATCCTTAATGTGCTGTACATTGAGATTTAATGCTATAACGAGTACTCAAACAATATATTTCACTTTGTGTTTCTATGGGGGTGCAAACTGTTGAAATCCTTACTTAATGCATACTAAACTGATCCTCTGTAAAAAAAAAAAAAAAAAGAAATTATCAATTCCCAACTTGACTCTCACTGGGATTAAACATGACAGTAGGTCTGCTCTGATTTCATCATCATTTAAAAAAAATCATCTATTATTTTTCACTTTATGTTTCTGTGTGGGAGCAAACTGTTGAAATCCATACTTGATGTATACTAAGCTGATCTTCTGTATATTAAGATAATCGAAAATGAATCTTGATGTGAATGGAAGGGGAGAGGGAGTGGGAAAGAGGAAGGTTGTGGGTGGGAAGGACGGTATGGGGGGGAAGCCATTGTAATCCATAAGTCGTACTTTGGAAATTTATATTCATTAAATAAAAGTTTAAAAAAAAAAAAAGAAAAGCCCATGAGAGTATTTCAGGCATGGAAAGCCAAGACACTCTGGCAAAAGATCTCTGCGAGTGAGATCCCAGTGGAAAGAACAGGTCTTCAAAGAAGGAGGTACCTTTCTCTGAAGGGAGGAGAGAACCTCCACTTTGACTATGACCTTGTCTAAACAAGATAAGAATCGGAGAACTCAGAGGGCTTCCATAGCCTTGGAAACTCATGACTGGAGCATAGGGAGATTACTGATGCCATAGACAGGAGTGTCAATTGGTAAAGTCAACAACAGGAGTCACTGTGCACTTACTCCTCATGTAGGATCTCTGTCCTTAACGTGCTGTGTATTGAGATTTAATGCTATAACGAGTACTCAAACAATATATTTCACTTTGTGTTTCTATGGGGGTGCAAACTGTTGAAATCTTTACTTAATGTGTACTAAACTGATCCTCTTTTTAAAAAAAAAAAAAGAAAGAAATTATCAATCCCCAACTTGACTCTCATTGGGATTAAACATGACAATAGGTCTGATCTGATTTCATCATCATTTAAAAAAATCATCTATTATCTTTCACTTTATGTTTCTGTGTGGGAGCAAACTGTTGAAATCCATACTTGATGTATACTAAGCTGATCTTCTGTATATTAAGATAATCGAAAATGAATCTTGATGTGAATGGAAGGGGAGAGGGAGTGGGAAAGGGGAGGGTTGTGGGTGGGAAGGACGGTATGGGGGGGAAGCCATTGTAATCCATAAGTCGTACTTTGGAAATTTATATGCATTAAATAAAAGTTTAAAAAAAAAAAAAAGAAAAGCCCATGAGAGTATTTCAGGCATGGAAAGCCAAGACACTCTGGCAAAAGATCTCTGCGAGTGAGATCCCAGTGGAAAGAACAGGTCTTCAAAGAAGGAGGTACCTTTCTCTGAAGGGAGGAGAGAACCTCCACTTTGACTATGACCTTTTCTAAACAAGATAAGAATCGGAGAACTCAGAGGGCTTCCATAGCCTTGGAAACTCATGACTGGAGCATAGGGAGATTACTGATGCCATAGACAGGAGTGTCAATTGGTAAAGTCAACAACAGGAGTCACTGTGCACTTACTCCTCATGTAGGATCTCTGTCCTTAACGTGCTGTGTATTGAGATTTAATGCTATAACGAGTACTCAAACAATATATTTCACTTTGTGTTTCTATGGGGGTGCAAACTGTTGAAATCTTTACTTAATGTGTACTAAACTGATCCTCTTTTAAAAAAAAAAAAAAGAAAGAAATTATCAATCCCCAACTTGACTCTCATTGGGATTAAACATGACAATAGGTCTGATCTGATTTCATCATCATTTAAAAAAATCATCTATTATCTTTCACTTTATGTTTCTGTGTGGGAGCAAACTGTTGAAATCCATACTTGATGTATACTAAGCTGATCTTCTGTATATTAAGATAATCGAAAATGAATCTTGATGTGAATGGAAGGGGAGAGGGAGTGGGAAAGGGGAGGGTTGTGGGTGGGAAGGACGGTATGGGGGGGAAGCCATTGTAATCCATAAGTCGTACTTTGGAAATTTATATTCATTAAAAAAAAGTTAAAAAAAAAATGGAAAAAAAAATTTAAAAAAATGATGTCTCACAGTAATATTCTCTGGGTGTTTTGCATACATCTAAAAATACAATGATAAGTAGCTAACATAACTGAGTGGATGAGTTTAACCTATTTTTTTTTTTTTGACAGACAGAGTGGACGGTGAGAGAGAGAGAGAGACAGAGAGAAAGGTCTTCCTTTGCCATTGGTTCACCCTCCAATGAGACATCAAGAAGATTAAATATTTCTAAAGACATAAAAAATTTGATAATTTGATCAAATATTCAATAGCCTTGGATAAATATTTCAAGCATTTTAACACAATATTACACAATCATAATCACATAAAAGTACTTGAAATTAGCATATATAATTATTTTGGTATAAAAGTACATAGAAAGTAAATTCAGATACAATGTTGTATTTAAAAAAGGAGAATATAATGCCAAAACAATAAGATGAAATTAAAACTTCATTTAGAGGTGATTATGGATCTTAAATGATTTAAGTGTTTAAAAAACACTATAAAATATTTTTTAATTTTAAGAAAACTGAACCCAAAATGAACAAATGCAGCAGCAGAGGTAATTTATTGAAGTGCTAAAAAGGGAGAAGACTATAGGAGACACCTGTCCAAGGGTACCAACTTTTATTTATGCAGTTCTGGGTATCTCACCTACTTCAGGATGACTACAATTAGTAATACTATGTTGCATGTTTGAAATTTGCTAAGAAAGCAGATCTTACATACTTTTAACACACATAAACAAAATGGCAACTATGGCGCCAGCATTGTGGCACCAATTTGAGATCCAGCTGCTCTACTTCCCATCTGTCTCCCTGCTGATATCCCTAGGAAAGCAGTGGAAGATGGCCCAAGTGCTTGAGCCCTTGAACTCATGTGGGAGACCCGGAAAAAGCTCCTGATTACTGGTTTTGACCCTGCGGAAAAGGGAAGAAAAATATTAGTTAACATAGGAAATACTAAATAGCATTCTAACACCAATGGGTCAGTTTATTAGCTCTAGAGTATAAAAGAAAGAGGATTGAAAAGTGCATGGGTAATGGTAGCAGCATTGTAAAGGTCATGCTATAGAAGAACAAAGATGCCCCTTAGAGAAATAGAGGTGGGTACACGAGAGAACCAGCATCAGAAAAGAGATTGTATCAATGAGTTCATCACAGGATTCTAAAAAAACAGTGATCATGAAGATGAATTAGGGGATTTTTGAGAAATGGCTACGTCCTGGACCAGGAAAGAAAACAATTAAGTTCTGTTGAAATGTCTTATGTCAAAAAGAAAGTAGAACTCAAACACTAAGAGAGGAACAAGCTACAGTAGAAGGAAGTCAAACCTACAGAGACACCCATAGATTAAATGTGTCACATTTAATGACATTTATATGTTAATACGCATTCTTGCAATCAGTTCCTGAAGACTGAATAAATAAAAATTCATTAGTCCTTTGA